>NC_052154.1:1868412-2111459 GCF_902713615.1 Scyliorhinus canicula | reverse complement strand
TTCTGAAAGGCAACTAGGGATGGGCAATAAATGCTGGCCTAGCCAGCGATGCTCATGTTTGATGAAAATAAACGGACTGCTTCAGTATCTGAGGAGTCACGAATGATGCTGAACATTGTGCAGTCATCAGCGAACATCCCCACTTCTGACCTTATGAGGGAAGGGAGGTCATTGATGAAGCAGCTGAAGATGGCTGGGGCCGAGGACACTACCCTGAGGAACTCCTGCAGTGATGTCCTGGAGCTGAGATGATTGACCTCCAACACATGAAAAAATGAAATGAAATGAAAATCGCTTATTGTCACGAGTAGGCTTCAATGAAGTTACTGTGAAAAAGCCCCTAGTCGCCACATTCCGGCGCCTGTCCGGGGAGGCTGGAACGGGAATCGAACCGTGTTGCTGGCCTGCTTGGTTGCTTTAAAAGCCAGCGATTTAGCTCAGTGAGCTAAACTAATCATCTCGGTATGCTTTCTTCCTGATTCCCATTGACTCCAGTTTTATGAGGGTTTCTTGATACGAAGTCAGTGAAATGCTGCCATGTTATGGCTCTCACCTCACCTCTGGAGTTCAGTTCCTCTGTCCATGTTTGAACCAAGGCTGTAATGAGGTCAGGGGCCGAGTTACCCTGGCGGAACCCAAACAGAACGTCCCGTGGACAGTATTACGGTGGCAGAAAGGACGTTTGATGAGGATTGGTCAATGATAGTAAAAGTTTCTGAATGATAGTAAAAGTTTCTTTAAATACATTAAAAACAAACGGGAGGCAAAAGTAGACATTGGGCCGCTCCAAAATGACGCTGGTAATCTAGTGATGGGAGACAAGGAAATAGCTGAGGAACTTAATAAGTACTTTGCGTCAGTCTTCACAGTAGAAGACATGAGTAATATCCCAACAATTCAGGAAAGTCAGGGGGCAGAGTTGAATATGGTTGCCATCACAAAGGAGAAGGTGCTAGAGAAACTAAAAGGTCTGAAAATTGATAAATCTCCGGGCCCAGATGGGCTACATCCTAGAGTTCTAAAGGAGATAGCTGAAGAAATAGTGGAGGCGTTAGTTATGATCTTTCAAAAGTCACTGGAATCAGGGAAAGTCCCAGAGGATTGGAAAATCGCTGTTGTAACCCCCCTGTTCAAGAAGGGAACAAGAAAAAAGATGGAAAATTATAGGCCAATTAGCCTAACCTCGGTTGTTGGCAAAATTCTAGAATCCATCGTTAAGGATGAGATTTCTAAATTCTTGGAAGTGCAGGGTCGGATTAGGACAAGTCAGCATGGATTTAGCAAGGGAGGTCGTCCTGACTGACAACCTGTTAGAGTTCTTTGAAGAGATAACAAATAGGTTAGACCAAGGAGAGCCAATGGATGTTATCTATCTTGACTTCCAAAGGCCTTTGACAAGGTGCCTCACGGGAGACTGCTGAGTAAAATAAGGGCCCATGGTATTCGAGGCAAGGTACTAACATGGATTGACGATTGGCTGTCAGACAGAAGGCAGAGAGTTGGGATAAAGTTTTTTTTCGGAATGGCAACCGGTGACAAGTGGTGT
The DNA here is from genome assembly GCF_902713615.1 of Scyliorhinus canicula. NCBI lineage: Eukaryota > Metazoa > Chordata > Chondrichthyes > Carcharhiniformes > Scyliorhinidae > Scyliorhinus > Scyliorhinus canicula. Next base: position 2,109,913 of record NC_052154.1, on the reverse strand, counting down.
CCCGCAGGGTTCAGTGTTGGGGCCACAGCTGTTCTCTTTATATATAACGATCTAGATGACGGGACTGGGGGCATTCTGGCCAAGTTTGCCGATGATACAAAGATAGGTGGAGGGGAAGGTAGTTGAGGAGGTGGGGAGGCTGCAGAAAGATTTAGACAGTTTAGGAGAATGGTCCAAGAAGTGGCTGATGAAATTCAACGTGGGCAAGTGCGAGGTCTTGCACTTTGGAAAAAAGAATAGAGGCATGGACTATTTTCTAAACGGTGACAAAATTCATAATGCTAAAGTGCAAAGGGGACTTGGGAGTCCTAGTCCAGGATTCTCTAAAGGTAAACTTGCAGGTTGAGTCCGTAATTAAGAAAGCAAATGTAATGTCATTTATCTCAAGAGGCTTGAAATATAAAAGCAGGGATGTACTTCTGAGGCTTATAAAGCACTAGTTAGGCCCCATTTAGAATACTGTGAGCAATTTTGGGCCCCATACCTCAGGAAGGACATACTGGCACTGGAGCGGGTCCAGCGGAGATTCACAGGATGATCCCAGGAATGGTAGGCCTAACATACGATGAACGTCTGAGGATCGTGGGATTATATTCATTGGAGTTTAGGAGGTTGAGGGGAGATCTAATAGAAACGTACAAGATAATGAATGGCTTGGATAGGATGGACGTAGGGAAGTTGTTTCCATTAGCAGGGGGACTAGGACGCGGGGGCACAGCCTTAGAATAAAAGGGAGTCACTTTAGAACAGAGATGAGGAGAAATTTCTTCAGCCAGAGAGTGGTAGGTCTGTGGAATTCATTGCCACAGAGGGCGGTGGAGGCCGGGACATGAGTGTCTTTAAGACAGAAATTGATAAATTCTTGATTTCTCGAGGAATTAAGGGCTATGGGGAGAGAGTCGGTAAATGGAGTTGAAATCAACCATGATTGAATGGTGGAGTGGACTCGATGGGCCGAATGGCCTTACTTCCACTCCTATCTTATGGTCTTATAGGACTCGTCTACTGAGGTAGTATGGCTGAGGTTAGAAACAGGAAAGGAGGGGTCACCCTGTTAGGAGTTCTCTATAGGCCTCCAAAAAGTTCCAGAGATGTAGAGGAAAGGATTGCAAAGATGATTCTGGATAGGAGCGAAAGTAACAGGGTAGTTGTTATGGGGGACTTTAACTTTCCAAATATTGACTGGAAACGCTAAAGATTGAGTACTAAAGATGGGTCTTTTTGTCCAATGTGCAGGAAGGTTTCCTGACACAATATGTAGATTGGCCAGCGAGAGGTGAAGCCACATTGGATTTGGTAGGGTAATGAACCAGGACAGGTGTTAGATTTGGAGGTAGGTGAGCACTTTGGTGATAGTGACCACAATTCGGTTACGTTTACTTTAGCGATGGAAAGGGATAGGTATATACCGCAAGTGAAGAGTTATAGCTGGGAGAAAGGCAATTATGATGCGATGAGGCAAGACTTAGGATGCATCGGCTGGAGAGGAATACTGCAGGGGATGGGCACAATTGAAATGTGGAGCTCGTTCAAGGAACAGCTACTAGTAGGCTGCTCTTGATAAGTAGTACCTGTCAGGCAGGGAGGAAGTGGTCAAGCGAGGGAACCATGGTTTACCAAAGTAGTTGAATCACAAAAGGAAGAAGGAGGCTTATGTAAAGATGAGACGCTCGAGTTAGGGCGAGTTAGGGCGCTCGAGCATTACAAGTTAGCTAGGAAGGACCTAAAGAGACACCTAAGAAGAGCCAGGGGGGACATGAGAAGTCTTTGGCAGGTGGAATCAAGGATAACCCTAAGGCTTTCTATAGATATGTCAGGAATAAAAGAATGACTAAGGTAAGAGTAGGGTCAGTCAAGGACAGTAGTGGGAAGTAGTGTGTCGAGTCCGAGGAGATAGGAGAGGTGCTAAATGAATATTTTTCGTCAGTATCACACAGGAAAAAGACAATGTTGTCGAGGAGAATACTGAGATACAGGCTACTGGACTAGAAGGGCTTGAGGTTCATAAGGAAGAGGTGTTAGCAATTCTGGAAAGTGTGAAAATAGATAAGTCCCCTGGGCCGGATGGGATTTATCCTAGGATTCTCTGGGAAGCTAGGGAGGAGATTGCTGAGCCTTTGGCTTTGATCTTTATAAGAACATAAGAACTAGGAGCAGGAGTAGGCCATCTGGCCCCTCGAGCCTGCTCCGCCATTCAATGAGATCATGGCTGATCTTTTGTGGACTCAGCTCCACTTTCCGGCCCGAACACCATAACCCTTAATCCCTTTATTCTTCAAAAAACTACCTATCTTTACCTTAAAAACATTTAATGAAGGAGCCTCAACTGCTTCACTGGGCAAGGAATTCCATAAATTCACAACCTTTTGGGTGAAGAGTTCCTCCTAAACTCAGTCCTAAATCTACTTCTCCTTATTTTGAGGCTATGCCCCCTAGTTCTGCTTTCACCCGCCAGTGGAAACAACCTGCCCGCATCTATCCTATCTATTCCCTTCATAATTTAATATGTTCTATAAGATCCCCCTCATCCTTCTAAATTCCAACGAGTACAGTCCCAGTCTACTCAACCTCTCCTTGTAATCCAACCCCTTCAGCTCTGGGATTAACCTAGTGAATCTCCTCTGCACACCCTCCAGCGCCAGTACGTCCTTTCTCAGGTAAGGAGACCAAAACTGAACACAATACTCCAGGTGTGGCCTCACTAACACCTTATACAATTGCAGCATAACCTCCCTAGTTCTTAAATTCCATCCCTCTAGCAATGAAGGACAAAATTCCATTCGCCTTCTTAATCACCTGTTGCACCTGTAAACCAACTTTTTGCGACTCATGCACTAGCACACCAGGTCTCTCTGCACAGCGGAATGCTTTAATATTTTATCGTTTAAATAATAATCCCGTTTGCTGTTATTCCTACCAAAATGGATAAACCTCACATTTGTCAACATTGTATTCCATCTGCCAGACCCTAGCCCATTCACTTAACCTGTCCAAATCCCTCTGCAGACTTCCAGTATCCTCTGCACTTCTCTCTTACCACTCATCTTAGTGTCATCTGCAAACTTGGACACATTGCCCTTGGTCCCCAACTCCAAATCATCTATGTAAATTGTGAACAATTGTGGGCCCAACACGGATCCCTGAGGGACACCACAAGCTACTGATTGCCAACCAGAGAAACACCCATTAATCCCAATTCTTTGCTTTCTATTAATTAACCAATCCTCTATCCATGCTACTACTTTACCCTTAATGCCATGCATCTTATCTTAGCAGCAACCTTTTGTGTGGCACCTTGTCAAAGGCTTTCTGGAAATCCAGATATACCACATCCATTGGCTCCCCGTTATCTACTGCACTGGTAATGTCCTCAAAAAATTCCACTAAATTAGTTAGGCATGACCTGCCCTTTATGAACCCATGCTGCGTCTGCCCAATGGGACAATTTCCATCCAGATGCCTCGCTATTTCTTCCTTGATGATAGATTCCAGCATCTTCCCTACTACTGAAGTTAAGCTCACTGGCCTATAATTACCCGCTCTCTGCCTACCTCCTTTTTTAAACAGTGGTGTCATGTCTGCTAATTTCCAATCCGCCGGGACCACCCCAGAGTCTAGTGAATTTTGGTAAATCATCATTAGTGCATCTGCAATTTCCCTAGCCATCTTTTAGCACTCGGGATGTATTCCATCAGGGCCAGGAGACTTGTCTACCTTTAGCCCCATTAGCTTGCCCATCACTCCCTCCTTAGTGATAACAATCCTCTCAAGGTCCTCACCTGTCATAGCCTCATTTCTATCAGTCGCTGACATGTTATTTGTGTCTTCCACTGTGAAGACCGACCCAAAAAACCTGTTCAGTTCCTCAGCCATTTCCTCATCTCCCATTATTAAATCTCCCTTCTCATCCTCTAAAGGACCAATATTTACCTTAGCCACTCTTTTTGTCTTATATATTTGTAAAAACTTTTACTGTCTGTTTTATATTCTGAGCAAGTTTACTCTCATACTCTATCTTACTCTTCTTTATAGATTTTTTAGTAGCTTTCTGTTGCCCCCTAAAGATTTCCCAGTCTAGTTCCCATCAATCTTTGCCACTTTATATGCTTTTTCCTTCAATTGATACTCTCCCTTATTTGCTTAGATATCCACGGTCGATTTCCCTCTTTCTACCGTCCTTCCTTTTTGTTGGTATAAACCTTTGCTGAGCACTGTGAAAAATCTCTTGGAAGGTTCTCCACTGTTCCTCAACTGTTCCACCATAAAGTCTTTGCTCCCAGTCTACCTTAGCTAGTTCTTCTCTCATCTCATTGTAATCTCCTTTGTTTAAACACAAAACACTAGTATTTGATTTTACTTTCTCACCCTCCATCTGTATTTTAAATTCCACCATATTCTGATCGCTCCTTCCGAGAGGATCCCTAACTATGAGATCATGAATCAATCCTGTCTCATTACACAGGACAAGATCTAGGACCGCTTGTTCCCTCATAGGTTGCATTACATACCGTTCTAGGAAACTATCGCAGATACATTCCATCAACTCCTCCTCAAGGCTGCCTTGACCAACCTGGTTAAACCAATCGACATGTAGATTAACATCTCCCATGATAACCAGGAGGCTATATTGGCCTTAGAAATGGTCACATAGGGCCATGGCCCTGTATGACCAGGAGGCCATATTGGCCTTGGAAATGGTCACATAGGGCCATGGCCCTGTATGACCAGGAGGCTATATTGGCCTTGGATATGGTTGTATAGGGCCATGGCTCTGTACGACCAGGAGGCTATATTGGCCTTGGATATGGTCACATAGGGCCATGGCCCTGTATGACCAGGAGGCCATATTGGCCTTGGATATGGTCACATAGGGCCATGGCCCTGTATGACCAGGAGCCCATATTGGCCTTGGAAATGGTCACATAGGGCCATGGCCCTGTATGACCAGGAGGCCATATTGGTCTTGGAAATGGTCACATAGGGCCATGGCCCTGCAAGCCCAGGAGGCCATATTGGCCTTGGATATGGTTGTATAGGGCCATGGCTCTGTCTGACCAGGAGGCTATATTGGGCTTGGATATGGTCACATAGGGCCATGGCTCTGTATGACCAGGAGGCCATATTGGTCTTGGAAATGGTCACATAGGGCCATGGCCCTGCAAGCCCAGGAGGCCATATTGGCCTTGGATATGGTTGTATAGGGCCATGGCTCTGTATGACCAGGAGGCTATATTGGCCTTGGAAATGGTCACATCGGGCCATGGCTCTGTATGACCAGGAGGCCATATTGGCCTTGGATATGGTTGTATAGGGCCATGGCCCTGTATGACAGGAGGCTATATTGGCCTTGGAAATGGTCACATAGGGCCATGGCTCTGTATGACCAGGAGGCCATATTGGCCTTGGAGTGAATTCGGCCCAATGGTACCAGGGTTCCAAAGGTCAAATGAGGAGGAGAGATTGCAGAAAGGGTTGTGTCTGTAGATTTGATCAAAGTTTTCAAGATTTTAGGGGGAACCAGACTTCCAGGAGTGAAATGAGGGAACATCTCTGTATGTAAAGGGTGTCCGGAGTTTGGAACTCTCTTAGACAAACAGAATCAATTACATCTGAGATTGACACATTTCTGCTTTCCAAATGTACTGAGGGATATGGGATAAAGGCCAGTGCATTACACATCAGCCCTGATCTCATTGATGGAACCAGCTGAAGGGGCTGAATGGCCTCTTCCTGTCCTACACACATACAAACTTATAATTTAGGAGCAGAAGTGGCCATTTGGCCCCTAGAGCCAGCTCCACTGTTCAATGCAATCATGGCTGACCTGACTATACCCTCAACCCCAGATTATTATCTCCATCCGATAACCTTTGACTCCCTTGTTAGTCAACAACTCAGGCACTGGAAACGCCAACGGCAAACCCATCCCTGCCGACCCTGCAAAGTTCTCCTTACTAGCATCTGGGGGCTTGGGCCAAAGTTGGGAGAGCTGTCTGACAGACTGGTCAGCAACAGCCTGACATAGTCATACACACACAAGCATAACTGACAGACAATGTCCCAGACCCCACTATCCCCATTCCTGGGTATGTTCTGTCTCACCGGCAGGACAGACCCAGCAGAGGTGCTGGCACAGTGGGATACAGTCGGGAAGGAGTTGCCCTGGGAGTCCTCAACACCGACTCTGGACCCCATGAAGTCTCATAGCTTTAGGTTAAACATGGACAAGGAAACCTCCTGCTGGTCACCATGTACCGGCCACCATCAGCTGATGAATCAGTTCTCCTCCACGTTGGACACCACTTGGAGGGAACACTGAGGGTGGCAAGGGCACAGAATCTGCTCTGGGTCGGGGACTTCAATGTCCATCACCAAGAGAGGCTCAGTAATACCACCACAGACCGAGCTGGCCGGGTCCTAAAGGACAATAGCTGCTAGACTGGGACTGCAGCAGGTGGTGAGGGAACCAACAAGAGGGAAAAATCTACTTGACCTCATCCTCACCAACCTGCCTGCTGCAGAGGCATCTGTCCATGACAGTATCGATGGATGTGACCACCGCACAGTCCTTGTGGAGACAAAATCCTGTCTTCACATTGGGAATACCCTCCATCGTGTTGTGTGGCACGACCACTGTGCTAAATGGGATAGATTTTGAACAGAGTGAGCATATCCAGACTGGGCATCCATGAGGTGCTGTGTGCCATCAGCAGAATTGTATTCAGCCACTATCTTATCTCCACCCAGCCAGGGGATCATCCTTGCTTCAATGAAGAGTGCAGGAGAGCATGCCAGGAGCAATACCAGGCATGCTGAAAATGAGGTGTCAGCCTGGTGAAGCTACAACACAGGACTACTTGTGTGCCAAACAGCATAAGCAGCAAGTAACAGACAGAGCTAAGCATTTTGTTACAACACCCTGGGCTAGTCTGCAGTCAATTGCAGCTCCATGTGCCCCGGAGTCACAACACATGTCAAGTAATCAATAATTCTTGGAAAAATATTCCAAGTCTTTGGCAGCCCTATAATTAGGGGCTGGTTTAGCACACTGGGCTAAATTGCTGGCTTTGAAAGCAGACCAAGGCAGGCCAGCAGCACGGTTCAATTCCCGTACTAGCCTCCCTGAACAGGCGCCAGAATGTGGCGACTAGGAGCTTTTCACAGTAACTTCATTGAAGCCTACTCGTGACAATAAGCGATTTTCATTTCATTTCAATTACAGTCACCAGGTTTGTAAATGTCAACACAATTACTGTTTATTTATAACAATAACTATATTGAAATATAGCTGGTTAAGTACTAACTAATTCTTAACTCCCCACTTTAACTTGTCCCCGCCCCACCCTCCACACGCACACACACACAAGACAGACAAACACAGAGGAATGGAAAGAGGTAAAAATCATAAGCAACAGGAAAAATAGTTTTTGTTTCTGATGATGGTTTTTAGTACACCTTCCTTCACAGCAAGCCTGCAAGTTACAGTCCCCGTCAACAGCTTGTAATGGTCTTCTCTGTAGATTCATTCATTCAGATTCTTTGCAGTTTGAGGAATACAGTGCTCACAGTTTCTCTGGAGAGATACAGCAGGCTCTGGTTTTTGTTTGGAGCCAGCAATGGTTTCCCTGTAAGATCAGAAAAGCAGCATTCACAGCGACCTTTCTGGATTGGATTTAGATTGTGTTTATTGTCACGTGTACCGAGGTACAGTGAAAAGTATTTTTCTGCGAGCAGCTCAACAGATCATTAAGTACACGGGAAGAAAAGGGAATAAAAGAAAATACATAATAGGGCAACACAAGGTACACAATGTAAATACATAGACACCGGCATCGATTGAAGCATACAGGGTGTAGTGTTAATGAGGTCAGTCCATAAGAGGGTTGTTTAGGAGTCTGGTGTCAGTGGGGTGTTATATTATATTGCTACTCCTGGTAGCATGTTATATTACTTGGTTAAAGTTTTATCTGTCGTTACTGATGATCTTGAAGAAAACACGAGTCTTCAATGTAAAGTAAACAAAGTTATTAAGTAACGACACTCTACTGAACTAACTTTAGAAATAAAGTAATGAGCTATAACTATATAAACTGAATCTGAACTACACGGGGGCGAAATTCTCCCATCGGGAGACTAAGTCCCGACACCAGAGTGAAAACCGGAGTGTTTCACGCCGGGCCTTGGCACCGTGTAAAAGGGGCGGCGCATAAATTACGCGGCCAACGCCACGTAAATGACATCACCCGCGCATGCATCGGTTGGCCGGCGCCAACCCACGCATACGCAGGGTGCTGTCCTCCCTGCGGCCGCCCGCAAGAAATCTCGGAGTGATCGTGTGGGACGGCGGAGGGAAGGAGTGCATCTTTCAGAGAGGCCGGCCCGCTGAACAGTGGTCACCGATCGCGGGCCAGACCCCTTTTGAGCCCCCCCCCCAGGTGCTGGATCCCCGCTCCCCCCCCCACAGGCCGCTCCACCCAGCATTCCCGCGCTGTTCCCGCTGGCAGCGACCAGGTGTGGACGGCGCCGGCAGGGACCCGTCGTATTGGGCAGGCCGCTCGGCCCATCCGGGCCGGAGAATCGCTGCTCGCCCATTACAAACGGCGATTGACGATTCTCCCAGCGGCCAGCTGTAAATCGCGCCGCGCCAGTTTGTGGGGGGTGGGAGAATCGCGTGCGGGTGCCGGGGCAGCATGGCGGGACTCTCGCGGCACCCCGGTGATTCTCCCACCCGGTGGGGGGGGGGGTGGGGGAGAATTCCACCCGTGCTGTCTAGGCTGTGACCTGATTCTGCAACACGACTGCTATCCAACTACTCCAAGAGCCTTTGGGAGCTCAGTTCTATAGTGAATCTAGTGGTGGTGTCATAGCTAGGTGTTGTGATTAACTCTTTAGCTACATGTCTGTCTATATCATTACACAGGGAAGAATCTGTTTTTGAGTCTGTTCATGCCTGTTCTCAAACTTTTGTATCTCCTGCCCGATGGAAGAAGTTGGAAGAGTGAGTAAGCCGGGTGGGAGGGATCCTTGATTATGCTGCCCACTTTCCCCAGGCAGCGGGAGGTGTAGATGGAGTCCATGGATGGGAGGCAGGTTCGTGTGATGGGCTGGGCGGTATTCACGACTCTCTGAAGTTTCTTACGGTCTTGGGCCGAGCAGTTGCCATACCAGGCTGTGATGCAGCCTGAAAGGATGCTTTCTATGGTAAGAGTTAATGTGAACATGCTGAATTTCCTTAGTTTCCTGAGGAAGTGTAGGCGCTGTTGTGCTTTGTTGGTGGTAGAGCGACGTGGGTGGACCAGGACAGATTTTTGGTGATGTGTACACTGAGGAATTTGAAGCTGTCAACCATCTCCACCTCGGCCCCGTTGATGCTGACAGGGGTGTGTACAGTACTTTGCTTCCTGAAGTCAATGACCAGCTCTTTAGTTTTGCTGGCATTGAGGGAGAGATTGTTGTCGTTACACCACTCCACTAGGTTCTCTATCTCCATCCAGCCTTGCAGGGCCCCGGTATTGAGGACTATCGTGGAGGAGGTGTTGTTGTTCATTCTTACTGATTGTGGTCTGTTGGTCAGAAAGTCGAGGATCTTAATTTCGAGGGAAAATATGGCGGGTAGTACGGGTGGGAGGGGAGCGGGCTTGTGCAATACGGTACGATGGAAGTATTGAAAGTACGTGGATGGTTGCACATTTTTGCCTTTTTTGCTTCCTTTCTGATGATGTCTGTAACTGTTTATAAAGCCAAAAACTACCTCAATAAAATTGTTTATTAAAAAAAAGAAAGTCGAGGATCCAGTTGCAGAGGGAGGAGCCAAGTCCTAGGTTTTGGAGCTTTGATATGAGCTTGGCTGGGATTATGGTGTTGAAGGCGGAGCTGTCGTCAATGAATAGGAGTCTGACATTGGAATCCTTGTTGTCGTGATGCTCTGGGGATGAGTGTAGCGCCAGGGGACATGGCATCTGCTATGGACCAGTTGTGGCGCTGTGCGAATTGCAGTGGAGCAAGGCGTTCTGGGAGTATGGAGGTGATGCAATCATGACCAACCTCTCAAAGCATTTCATTGTGACTGAAGCCAGGGCCACCGGACAGTAGTCATTGAGTCACGTTGCCTGGTTCTTCTTTGGCACCGGTATGATGGTGGTCTTGTGGAGGGTAATACAGCACGTTCTTGCCTCTGCACTGCCAGAATCAAAACTGAAACTCCCCGAGAATCTGAAAACTACTCCACTGGGATAACTTCATTGCAGTGTTAATTTAAGTCTACTTGTGATACTAATAAAAATAATTATTATTAATATCCAATCACTACCTGTTACTGCGCAGAGCACAACCTTTTGAGCCAATTTATTGGCCACGAGCCAAATCAATCAAACCGAGTTCCACCCCCATCTCTCTCTCTGGTGCCGAAAAGTCTGCAGGTTCTGTTTAAATCAGCACAGGCGAGCAAAGTGACCTCTCCTGCATCTTTTGGGATCTTCTGCTTGAATTAAAGATGCAGTCTGCTTGCCTTAAGAGACATGACCATTAATCATCCATAGATCAAAAATGTAACAGCAAAAATAAAAGAAAGGGAAAAAAAAATGAAAATCGCTTATTGTCACGAGTAGGCTTCAAATGAAGTTACTGTGAAAAGCCCCTAGTCGCCACATTCCGGCGCCTGTTCGGGGAGGCTGTTACGGGAATCGAACCGTGCTGGGCTTGCCTTGGTCTGCTTTCAAAGCCAGCGATTTAGCCCTGTGAGCTAAACAGCCCCTTATGAAGGAATTATCAGGAAGAATCCTGACAAATTCCACAACCAACGGATCAGATCTCAGCTCTGCAATCCTGCCACATCCAGCCGTGATGGGGGTGGACAATTAAACAACTCACTGGAGGAGGAGGCTCCACAAATATCCCCACCCTCAATGATGGAGGAGCCCAGCCCACTGTGCAATGGACGAGGCTGAGGCATTCGCAACAATCTTCAGCCAGAAGTGCCGAGTGGATGATCCATCTCAGTCTCCTCCGGAGGTCCCCAGCATCACAGATGTCAGTCTTCAGCCAATTGAAAACATTTCGCAGATTGCGGTCATACCTGTCACAAAGTAAGATTCCCGGGCTACTGCGTAACTAGATTCCGACTCCAATAACAAAACCACTCCACCTCCTCCACCCCGATTCCAAATAGTTGAGGTCACTGCACTGACCCCTGTGACCCTCCACTTGTCACAACCCAAAAATGATCTGTTTATGCCGACTCGCGGTTTCCTGTTTGTTGGCCAATTGCACCGATAATTTGAAAGTTAATGTAGGTTTGGGAATGCTGCTGTAAGGGTTAATGGGAATGCTGCTGTAAGGGTTAATGGGAATGCTGCTGTAAGGGTTAATGGGAATGCCGCTGTAAGAGTTAATGGGAATGCTGCTGTAAGGGTTAATGGGAATTCTGCTGTAAGGGTTAATGGGAATGCCGCTGTAAGGGTTAATGGGAATGCCGCTGTAAGGGTTAATGTCGGTTTAGGAATGCTGCTGTAAGGGTTAATGGGAATGCTGCTGTAAGAGTTAATGGGAATGCCGCTGTAAGGGTTAATGGGAATGCCACTGTAAGGGTTTATGGGAATGATGCTGTAAGGGTTAATGGGAATACTGCTGTAAGGGTTAATGGGAATGCTGCTGTAAGAGTTAATGGGAATGCTGCTGTAAGAGTAATGGGAATGCCGCTGTAAGGGTTAATGTAGGTTTCGGAATGCCGCTGTAAGGGTTAATGTCGGTTTAGGAATGCTGCTGTAAGGGTTAATGGGAATGCCGCTGTAAGGGTTAATGTAGGTTTGGGAATGCTGCTGTAAGGGTTAATGGGAATGCTGCTGTAAGGGTTAATGTAGGTTTGGGAATGCTGCTGTAAGGGTTAATGGGAATGCTGCTGTAAGGCTTAATGGGAATGCTGCTGTAAGGGTTAATGGGAATGCTGCTGTAAGGGTTAATGGGAATGCCGCTGTAAGGGTTAATGTAGGTTTGGGAATGCTGCTGTAAGGGTTAATGGGAATGCTGCTGTAAGAGTTAATGGGAATGCTGCTGTAAGGGTTAATGGGAATGCTGCTGTAAGGGTTAATGGGAATGCCGCTGTAAGGTTAATGGGAATGCCGCTGTAAGGGTTAATGGGAATGCCACTGTAAGGGTTTATGGGAATGATGCTGTAAGGGTTAATGGGAATGCTGCTGTAAGGGTTAATGGGAATGCTGCTGTAAGGGTTAATGGGAATGCTGCTGTAAGAGTTAATGGGAATGCCGCTGTAAGGGTTTATGGGAATGCTGCTGTAAGGGTTAATGGGAATGCCGCTGTAAGGGTTAATGTAGGTTTGGGAATGCCACTGTAAGGGTTAATGTAGGTTTGGGAATTCTGCTGTAAGGGTTAATGGGAATGCTGCTGTAAGGGTTAATGTAGGTTTGGGAATGCTGCTGTAAGGGTTAATGGGAATGATGCTGTAAGGGTTAATGTAGGTTTGGGAATGCTGCTGTGAGGGTTAATGGGAATGCCGCTGTAAGGGTTAATGTAGGTTTGGGAATGCTGCTGTAAGGGTTAATGGGAATGCTGCTGTAAGGGTTAATGGGAATGCTGCTGTAAGGGTTAATGGGAATGCTGCTGTAAGGGTTAATGGGAATGCCACTGTAAGGGTTAATGTAGGTTTGGGAATGCCGCTGTAAGGGTTAATGGGAATGCTGCTGTAAGGGTTAATGTAGGTTTGGGAATGCTGCTGTAAGGGTTAATGGGAATGCTGCTGTAAAGGTTAATGGGAATGCTGCTGTAAATGTTAATTTGATTGCTGCTGGAAGGGTTAATGTAGGTTTGGGAATGCCGCTGTAAGGGTTAATGGGAATGCTGCTGTAAGGGTTAATGGGAATGCAGCTGTAAGAGTTAATGGGAATGCTGCTGTAAGGGTTAATGGGAATGCTGCTGTAAGGCTTAATGGGAATGCTGCTGTAAGGGTTAATGGGAATGCTGCTGTATGGGTTAATGTAGGTTTGGGAATGCTGCTGTAAGGGTTAATGTAGGTTTGGGAATGCTGCTGTAAGAGTTAATGGGAATGCTGCTGTATGGGTTAATGTAGGTTTGGGAATGCCGCTGTAAGGGTTAATGGGAATGCCGCTGTAAGGGTTAATGGGAATGCAGCTGTAAGGGTTAATGGGAATGCAGCTGTAAGGGTTAATGGGAATGCCGCTGTAAGGGTTAATGTCGGGTTGGAAATGCCGCTGTAAGGGTTAATGGGAATGACGCTGTAAGGGTTAATGGGAATGCTGCTGTAAGGGTTAATGGGAATGCCGCTGTAAGTGTTAATGGGAATGCCGCTGTAAGGGTTAATGGGAATGCTGCTGTAAGGGTTAATGGGAATGCTGCTGTAAGAGTTAATGGGAATGCCGCTGTAAGGGTTTATGGGAATGCTGCTGTAAGGGTTAATGGGAATGCCACTGTAAGGGTTAATGTAGGTTTGGGAATGCCACTGTAAGGGTTAATGTAGGTTTGGGAATGCTGCTGTAAGGGTTAATGGGAATGCTGCTGTAAGGGTTAATGTAGGTTTGGGAATGCCGCTGTAAGGGTTAATGTAGGTTTGGGAATGCTGCTGTAAGGGTTAATGGGAATGCTGCTGTAAGGGTTAATGTAGGTTTGGGAATGCCACTGTAAGGGTTAATGTAGGTTTGGGAATGCCGCTGTAAGGGTTAATGGGAATGCTGCTGTAAGGGTTAATGTAGGTTTGGGAATGCTGCTGTAAGGGTTAATGGGAATGCTGCTGTAAAGGTTAATGGGAATGCTGCTGTAAATGTTAATTGGATTGCTGCTGGAAGGGTTAATGTAGGTTTGGGAATGCCGCTGTAAGGGTTAATGGGAATGCTGCTGTAAGGGTTAATGGGAATGCAGCTGTAAGAGTTAATGGGAATGCTGCTGTAAGGGTTAATGGGAATGCTGCTGTATGGGTTAATGTAGGTTTGGGAATGCTGCTGTAAGGGTTAATGTAGGTTTGGGAATGCTGCTGTAAGAGTTAATGGAAATGCTGCTGTATGGGTTAATGTAGGTTTGGGAATGCTGCTGTAAGGGTTAATGGGAATGCCGCTGTAAGGGTTAATGTCGGGTTGGAAATGCCGCTGTAAGGGTTAATGGGAATGACGCTGTAAGGGTTAATGGGAATGCTGCTGTAAGGGTTAATGGGAATGCCGCTGTAAGTGTTAATGGGAATGCCGCTGTAAGGGTTAATGGGAATGCTGCTGTACGGCTTAATGGGAATGCAGCTGTAAGAGTTAATGGGAATGCTGCTGTAAGGGTTAATGGGAATGATGCTGTAAGGGTTAATGGGAATGACGCTGTAAGGGTTAATGGGAATGCCGCTGTAAGGGTTAATGGGAATGACGCTGTAAGGGTTCATGGGAATGCTGCTGTAAGGGTTAATGGGAATGCTGCTGTAAGGGTTAATGGGAATGCTGCTGTAAGGGTTAATGGGAATGCCGCTGTAAGGGTTAATGGGAATGCTGCTGTAAGGGTTAATGGGAATGCCGCTGTAAGGGTTAATGTAGGTTTGGGAATGCCACTGTAAGGGTTAATGTAGGTTTGGGAATGCCGCTGTAAGGGTTAATGTAGGTTTGGGAATGCTGCTGTAAGGGTTAATGGGAATGCTGCTTTATGGGTTAATGTAGGTTTGGGAATGCCACTGTAAGGGTTAATGTAGGTTTGGGAATGCCGCTGTAAGGGTTAATGGGAATGCTGCTGTAAGGGTTAATGTAGGTTTGGGAATGCTGCTGTAAGGGTTAATGGGAATGCTGCTGTAAAGGTTAATGGGAATGCTGCTGTAAATGTTAATTGGATTGCTGCTGGAAGGGTTAATGTAGGTTTGGGAATGCCGCTGTAAGGGTTAATGGGAATGCTGCTGTAAGGGTTAATGGGAATGCTGCTGTAAGGGTTAATGGGAATGCTGCTGTAAGGCTTAATGGGAATGCTGCTGTAAGGGTTAATGGGAATGCTGCTGTAAGGGTTAATGTAGGTTTGGGAATGCTGCTGTAAGGGTTAATGTAGGTTTGGGAATGCTGCTGTAAGAGTTAATGGGAATGCTGCTGTATGGGTTAATGTAGGTTTGGGAATGCTGCTGTAAGGGTTAATGGGAATGCTGCTGTAAGGGTTAATGGGAATGCCGCTGTAAGGGTTAATGGGAATGCAGCTGTAAGGGTTAATGGGAATGCCGCTGTAAGGGTTAATGTCGGGTTGGAAATGCCGCTGTAAGGGTTAATGGGAATGACGCTGTAAGAGTTAATGGGAATGCTGCTGTAAGGGTTAATGGGAATGCAGCTGTAAGAGTTAATGGGAATGCTGCTGTAAGGGTTAATGGGAATGCCGCTGTAAGAGTTAATGGGAATGCTGCTGTAAGAGTTAATGGGAATGCTGCTGTAAGGGTTAATGGGAATGCTGCTGTAAGGGTTCATGGGAATGCCGCTGTAAGGGTTAATGGGAATGCTGCTGTAAGGGTTCATGGGAATGCTGCTGTAAGGGTTAATGGGAATGACGCTGTAAGGGTTAATGGGAATGCTGCTGTAAGGGTTAATGGGAATGCTGCTGTAAGGGTTAATGGGAATGCCGCTGTAAGGGTTAATGGGAATACTGCTGTAAGGGTTAATGGGAATGCCGCTGTAAGGGTTAATGGGAATGCCGCTGTAAGGGTTAATGGGAATGCCGCTGTAAGGGTTAATGGGAATGCTGTAAGGGTTAATGGGAATGCTGCTGTAAGGGTTAATGGGAATGCTGGGATCCTCACTCAGCAGCTCTGTCACACACAAGGAGCCACAAGAAAAATGTCTTCTTTGTCGCTGTTGAATGCTGTCGCTGCCAGGGTCTCTGTGCCATCTGTATGCAGAGCTGCCAGGGTCTCTGTGCCATCTGTATGCAGAGCTCGGAGCCAAGGCATCCGCACTTTCACCAGTTTCCATGGGAGAAGCCCCTAGCAACCCAGCTCCAATCCCATTTCACTCTGGATAAGGAACTGCCCAGGACTGGTCGAAAGGAATGGCCATCAGTACCCAGCCTGTCACCAAGTCAGACTGGCACTTTGACCAACTTTACTTCTAATGATCCAACTCCGAACAGGCCCAAGAATAGGCATGGCCTAACTGGCAATTAGTTTTTAACATCACTAATTGGAGTGAGAAAGCGTGTTTACAGTCAGACAAAGTGAGTCGACAGCAAGGCTGCATTTCCCTCAATGACTTACTGGTAAAATCTACTCCCCGGTCGTGGGTTTCAAGCCCAGCATTTGTTGCCCATCCCTAATTGTCCGATGAGGAACTGGTCTGTGAGGGGGAGGGTGGAAATGTGTCTCTTTTGGGCGGAGCGAGGTGTTCTGCTGCATCTAGCAGGACATGGTGCGAGTGGTTTGACTGTGTTCCATAAGCCTTTAGCTGGTTAATATGAAACCACGCAGTTTTACCGTTGGGGTATTTTATCCTCTATACCGAGGGGCTGATTTTGTCCGAAATTGAGTACGGGCCGGAAAATTTTGGAGACAAAAACGTGCTGGGGTTATAAACAGATAACATTACTTGTTGCCCAACCGGAAATTCTGTGGGGTGGACATTTTTTGAAACTGGCCTTGCTCTGTTTCCTCCTTTTACCCAATTTTACTGCGGCTGCTAGCTGAGCAGACCTTACAGTCTCAACTAATTGTTTTACTGTTTTCTCGTGTGTGAGGGCCGTCACTTCTGTCGAGTCCTAAAAGGAATTCTGATCCTTTCATAGGGCGTCCGGTCATGAGTGTGTGTGGGTGAAACCTGTAGATGATGAAACAGTATTTCTTATGAACATTAGTGCGAATGGGAGCACCGAATCCCAAGTTGAATTGTTCTCTTGTACCATTTTCTTAAGGGTCGATTTTAGAGTCCGATTCATGCGTTCTACTATCCCGCTTGACTGGGGGTGATACGCAATGTGAAAGTTCTGTTTGATTCCGAATATGGTCAGGACGTTCTTCATGACCCGTCCTGTAAAGTGAGATCCCTGATCTGACTCTATACTTCTGGGGAGACCCCATCGCGTAAAGATGTGGTGGGTCAGGATCTTTGCAGCTGTCTTTGCTGTGTTGGTGCGGGAAGGGAATGCCTCTACCCATTTGGTAAAGGTATCTATAACTACCAGAACATATTTATAGCCATTCCTGCAAGGGGGCAATGGTCCTATAAAACCGATCTGGAGGTTTGTCCAGGGGTCATTAACGGGGCGAGTGTGGCTGAGTTGTGCCTTCTTTGAATACCTCTCCGGGTTATTCTGCGCACAAATTAAACAATTCTCAATATAGTGGGTTACATCTTGTCTAAAGTTGGGCCACCAACAGAGTTGTCTAAGGTGTGTTGTGGTAGGGTCGATCCCTTGGTGTCCATGACTATCATGGAATAAGGCAATCATTTGATTCCTGTCCTGTTCAGGAACCACATACAATTTGTCTTTTATGATCACACCCTCATGTGTGGCCAAAGCGTGTTTGAATCTATCGTACTGGGCCACAAAGTTTCCTTTTAAAATCTCCCGGAGATTTTCGTCCTGCTTCTGTGCCTGTACTAAATCTTCTATTTCTGTCTGTGAGACCTGAACTGCACTCACAGGGGCGCTAGCTGGTGCGCTAGCTGGGGGTGTCCAAACATGACCTCGCCTGGAACCTGCTTTAGCCAGTGCATCGGCTTTTACATTTCCTGGGGGGGATGACCTATGGTGGCTTCTAACTTTGATGATGCCATACGTCCTAGCCTTTGCCTTCTCTAGGATATGGCGGAGTAATGGGGCGGATGGAAGGGGCTTCCCGTCCGCGGAGACAAAACCTCTTGTCCTCCACAGGGGTAGAAAGTCTGTGAGGCTGTTACAGACATACAAACTGTCTGAGTATATGTCTGCTGGGCTGGGGAACGAATCTGGGTGGTCCATTATATATACAATGGCCGCGAGCTCTGCTGCCTGCGCGCCTAAGTGACCTGGTAATTTTAGAGATATCTCCTCTAAAGCGCGTCCCTGTGCATCCTCAACATAAATCCCGCATCCAGTGATGCGTTCGCCATCTAAAACTGTGGATGAACCATACCAGCCTCCCCGGACAGGTGCCGGAATGTGGTGACTAGGGGCTTTTCACAGTAACTTCATTGAAGCCTACTCGTGACAATAAGCGATTTTCATTTCATTTCATTTCATATATCTTTAATGGGGCACACGTGTCGGTGTGCTGGGGGCTCTGGCTTGAATTCCCTATCTTCCTGGGGGGCGTTTTGGCAATGAATGGTCCTGTGTTGTGTAGGGGTGCTACAATCTCACATTCATGGGGTTGTCCTGGGTACTGGAGGTTGTCCGCTAAAAATGTGTGTGTTTTGGTCCGTTTAACTGTTATGTCCCGTCCTTGTAAAAGTAGTGTCCACCTAGCTGCTCTTATCTGGCTCACTGAACCGTCCTTCAGTCGACCGTCTAAAAGTAACTGTGTGGGGGTGTGCTCGGTCAAAATGGTGATGGGATTGAGTCCGGTAATGTACGAAAAGTGCTGAACTGCCCAAAATACTGCTAGTAGGTGCCTCTCGCAGGCTGAAAATCCCTGTTCTACGGGGTCTAAAAGTCTGGAGGCATAAGCCACTGGTCGTAGCTGCTCATGCCGTTCCTGAAGGAGCACGGCCGAGAGGGTCAGATCGGTGCTAGCTACCTCTATTGCATAGGGGGAGAGTTGGTCTGGAACTTGTAGCGCGGGTGCTGGGCTAAGGGCTTTCTTTAACTCTTCCACAGCCTCTGTATGCTGCGGAAGCCATTCCCAGGGGGCTCCTTTCTTAAGGAGGTCTGAAAGTGGGGCTGCCTTTGTCGCAAAACCATAGATATGGTTCCGATAATACCCAACCAGTCCTAAAAACGACCGGAGGGCTGAAACATTCTGGGAAGGGGCAATTTGACGATCGAGTCAATTCTTTTGAACTCGATCTCGCGTTTGCCGTGCGTGATGACTGTACCCAAATACATCACCTGATTCTCCAATATCTGGGCCTTTCTGGGGTTAACTTTACATCCAATACTTTGCAATAGTTCCAGGAGTTCGGACAGAAGCGTGATGTGCTCTGCCTTGGTGTCTGTCTGCAGTAATAGGTCGTCCACATACTGTACCAGACATTCGGGTCGGAAAATTTTGCTAGTCCATTTGCCAGCTGTCGGTGGAAAATGGAGGAGGGATTGTGGAATCCTTGTGGGAGGCATGTCCACGTATACTGCTGTCCTTTGAATGTGAAGGCAAATTTGTACTGGCACGCCTTTGCCAATGGGATTGACCAGAAGCCGTTGCTGATGCCCAATACCGTGAAATATTTGGAGTTGAGTCCCTGCTTGAGCATGGTCTCGGGACTTGTTGCTACCGTGGGGGCTACTGCTGGGGTAACTTTGTTGAGTTCCCGATAATCTATGGTCAGACGCCATGATCCGTCGGGCTTCCTCACTGGCCAAATAGGTGCATTATTAGTCGAGGCTACTGTCCTAAGTACACCCTGCTCTAATAAGCTCTCTATAACTTTTCCAATTTCTCCCTCTGCTTCTAGGGGAAATCGGTACTGTCTCTGTGGTCTCGGGTCAGGTCCAGTAACTTGAACTTGTCCAGTCATTCTGCCACAGTTGTGCCGGTGACTGGCAAATGCTGTCCTGTGTCTGTTCAAAACTGCCCTAACCTGTTTGTCCGTACTAAGCGTGGTCGGGTCAAAACAATAGTCACCTACTGCGCTAATCCTGTTTGCATACACTCCCACTGTGAGAGTTGCGGGTGCTCTGTCCGATTTTGCCATTCTCCAGACACACTGATTGACTGGATCGAACGACAGGCTATGGGCATTCATAAAGTCAATGCCCAGTATGTGTTCTGCTGTGCGGGGCAGACTAACTAAAACAACGGGGTGTCTGGTGGAGATGTTCCCTAGCTGAATTGATACAGGGGCTGTAATGTGTCCCTGCTGCGAGTGACCTGTAAATCCGCTGAGTGTAATTGTGGATGTGGTCGGCCACGTGTCTGCCTGTGCTGTGATGGTGGAATTAATTGTTGTGCGGGACCCTCCTGTGTCCCAAAGTAATTCTATGGGCTTCCCTCTAATCTTTGCTGTGACCACCGGCCTTGCGGATCGGTCCCAGAGGGTGTCACAGACCCAAGTGGGGGAGCCCGAACACCGTCAGTCCGTTCCGTCCACATTGGTCTGTCCTGACTGCGTCCCTATACTGTGGATTGGCTTAGCTTTGTTCCTGGTCAGAGTGCCTGTCTGCTGGCCTCTCTGAGATCTCTGTGGGCCGTTGCATTCCCTTGCAAAATGCCCTAACTGTCCGCAGTTGTAACATTCCTGCGACTTCTGTGGGGGGCTGTTCTTTCCTTCGTTTACCCATGCGGGGTTTTGGTGCGCTCTTACTGCCTGTATATCTGCTGCAGCCTGAGCAGCTTCTGGGGTCTTCACTTTTACCTTGCCTTGGACAGATTGCTCCCAAGCGCGGGACAATCTTTTCAATACCCATTTTTCATTATGGGCCTCTTCTGAGGGGTCATAACTATTGCAGACATTCTGTCCTGCATCTGTGGCGTGGGAGATTATGGTGCGGGTCCATTTAACCTATATCGCGGGTTAAATGCGCTCGGTCTAAATCGCCAAAAACGGCAGTGAAATTAATCCACAGCCTTCCTGCGAATGCTGTGGGATGCTCTGTCCTCTTCTGCCTACACTTATTTAGGCCTTCGACTGGGTCTCCTCTATTGTACCCTATCGCGTCTAAAATAGATGTATACATCTCTTCGAGGGTGCCTCCTCCAACATTCTGTGGGTCGGGGAGGGCTGCTACAACCGATGAGTCTAAACTCAACACTGTGAGCTTCACTTGCTCTCGCTCATCCAGGCCGTACATGATCGCCTGCTGTTTAACTTTCGCAAGAATTGATGGGGGTCTGCAGTGGGGAGGAACGGGGTGATTTTCTCACACGCATCCCTGAGTTGTGTTACAGTTAAGGGGATGGTGTAGGTGATGTCGGTGCGCCGTCTGTGGTTGCCTTTCTTTGCGTGGTGAGTGGGTTCATAGGTGCGGGTGCTATCTGATCTGTGGGGGGTTGGGGTGCTTTCCTTTTCTGTTGCGCTGCTGGCGCACATGTTCCCTGAACATAGCGCTGCGCTGTCTCGCTTAATTCTTGCCAGTCTGGGGCATTTTCCTCATCTAACTGGGTCCCAAATGTCATTTGGAACCCATTCTGTTTGGAAAGCAGAGATTGCAGCTCCGCAATCTGCTTCCTGCACTTCGCATGATTCACTGTGCTCTGTCTTTGCTCAGTGGTGGCAGCATGGAGTGCTCTTAAAGCTGCCTTTAGGTCAGAGCATTGCCTTTGCAGTGCCTCTACCTGCTTCTCTGAATCTTCTCTTATCAGAACTGCGCACTGCACATCCTGATAGGATTTCTCATACTGGGGTTGGGAACTGCTCAGATGGGCTAGACATGACTGATGTGCCCTCTTGGCATCATCCACCTCTCTATCATTCTCTGCCAACTTCCTTCTTCATTCTATGTTTTCCTTTTCGACATCACAAATGTCGACTTTGCTCATTCTATTCTTTTCCTCTAATTCTTTGCGGAGCATCTGAACGACCTCCTCTGTGCCTCGCAATTGTGCCAAGCAGGACATAATTGCCATAGGCTTGCGTGCTTTTCCTAAATTCTTTTTAAGAATTTGAGATAGGTTCTCCCACCAAGTATGTCCTATACTCCCGGGACCTGTCTCCTCATTCACACAAAACTCACACCAAAGGGGCCATCCTTTCCCTTTGAGGTACTTCCTGAGTTCCAGCTCCCACACGGGACACTGGCCTACCCTGCTACTGTTGGTCGCTGCGGCCACGAACTGCTCTGGGTTCATGAGGCGTTCCATTGCCTGCATGGCCATTTCCTTTTCCTCTATGCTCTCTTTTAATTTGGAACGAGGGATTATAAGGCAATGCTTTTAAAATGCGGGTACGGCTTTCGCTGTGTTCCGACTTATAAACTCCCAACAGTTTGTCGCAACAAAAATCTCTGGGTTTAACCTTACAACCCTGTTAGTTACGCATGCAAAAACACACTTTCAAATTATGACTATTGATTTGAACTCCTTGAACACTTGTGGTTTTTCCTTTTCCCAATTGGATTTCAAATTCAAATTTCTGGGTTCTCTCGGAGTGGGGGGGCCACTTCTAATCGAGTCCCGTCTAGGAGTCGCCACTAAATGTTGCTCGTTCTGGGTGAGTGTGCTTAACACTCAATTTGGCTCTGTTTCGTTACTTAGCTCTGGAGTCGCCAGGTATCGTTAAGATACCGCCACAAGTTTCAAGGTCAAGTTCAAAGCAATAAAACCATACACCAATTAGTAAGTTCAAACAACTGAGTTTATTATAATACAATTATAATACTACCCATGCACACACTAAGATGATTAAACTATTCCTACCACTATATAAACCAATACTTATCTCAAAGGGAACTGCTGGATCAGGGGACAAGGCCTCTTGCTCTGCACTGGTCTGCAGGCTTCAGGTTGATACGGGTTTAAAAGGGGTCAGGAGTGTCTATCTCTGGTAGCGATCGTTGTAAGACACCTACTTGCTAGTGGTTGCTGTCCCAAACCTCTCCTCTCTCAGTCAAGGTCTTCTTTGGCAAAAGCTGGTCGAGAGGGCTGGTCCAGAGAGGAGGGCTGGTCAAGAAGAATGAACTAAGTGTGGGACCTGTCTTTTATAGGTCCTAGGGCTTCACGCCCTTTTGGGCGGACCCTCTATCTGCTGGGGATCGATTGGGTCTCTTCCCAATCGATTTGTTTGAATCCCCCCAATACTGAGGTTGTCTCTCGGCTACTGGGCGAGCCTTCAGGTGCTTTGTCTTCGAACCCCGCTGGTGCCGGGGTGTCTGGTTTCCATACACTGTTGCAATCACTTCCCTATTTGTGTCCTTTGTCCCTGGGATCGTTCCATTGCTATGCTAACTATCCCGGAGATTGCCTCATTAGTATGCGGAATGTTTGTTTCAGTGCTGTCTGCTCTCTTAGCAGACAGAATACACATTGGCTTGGTGCAGCCTGCTTGTGCTGCAAACTTTGCCCATTTTAACCTGCAAGCTTTGCGTTCCTCCATTTTGTATTGAGGGAATGGCCAACTTCGGTGGCTACAGGGTGAGTGACTGGGAGCGGAACCTCCAGGTAGCGAGGAACTTCCAGGTAGCGAGGAACTTCCAGGTAGCGAGGAACTTCCAGGTAGCGAGGAACTTCCAGGTAGCGAGGAACTTCCAGGTAGCGAGGAACTTCCAGGTAGCGAGGAACTTCCAGGTAGTGGAGAATCTCCAGGTGGTGGAGAGTGTCCAGGTGGAGGGGAAGCCTCCAGGTGGGGGGAAGCCTCCAGGTGGTGGGGAACCTCCAGGTAGTGGAGAATCTCCAGGTGGTGGGGAACGTCCAGTATGTGCTGCTCTGTTGCTGATATATTGAAAGGGAAATACTGGGGCAAACGCAGCAGGAAGATGTGAAATTCCATCCCAGGTCACACAAACTGAATTCACATACCCCAGTGACAGAGACTCTGCTTTAACGGAAGGGGGGCGCGTAGGGATGGGGGGGGGGGGGGGGGGGGGGACCAGGAAGTGGTCGTTGAGAAAAGCAGGAGCAGCTGCAAAACCTGATTTGTCCTGGGAATTTTTTTGCCATTAAGGATGAAGAGGCACTGAGCATCACTGAGGGGGTGGAGCATCACTGAGGGGGTGGAGCATCACGGAGGGGGTGGAGCACCACAGAGGGGGTGGAGCATCACAGAGGGGGTGGAGCATCACGGAGGGGGTGGAGCACCACAGAGGGGGTGGAGCATCACAGAGGGGGTGGAGCATCACAGAGGGGGTGGAGCATCACAGAGGGGGGGAGCATCACAAAGGGGGTGGAGCGTCACGGAGGGGGTGGAGCATCACAAAGGGGGTGGAGCATCACGGAGGGGGTGGAGCATCACAAAGGGGGTGGAGCATCACAGAGGGGGTGGAGACTGCCGTGTCCAACCCACTAATGAAATTCAAATCGATGGAAATGAGGGATTATCCTCACCAGCACACACGCAAACTTCACTGACGCCAGCAGTGGGGAAGTAAACATCACAACAGACACGGTGCCGGGTACAAACTGCGGTTTTTGCATTATCCACAATCCTCTGCCCAATCGCAATTCCACCTGCCAGTGTCAGGGGGGCCAAGAATCTAACCCACTTCCTGTGTTGCTGAATTCCACAGGCTCACCACTCTCTGGGTGAAGACATTTCTCCTCATCTCTGTCCTAAATGGTTTACCCCGTATCCTCAGACTGTGACCCCTGGTTCTGGACACCCCCACCATCGGGAACATCCTTCCTGCATCTACCCTGTCCCCATCGGGAACATCCTTCCTGCATCTACCCTGTCCCCATCGGGAACATCCTTCCTGCATCTACCCTGTCCCCATCGGGAACATCCTTCCTGCATCTACCCTGTCCCCACCGGGAACATCCTTCCTGCATCTACCCTGTCCCATCGGGACATCCTTCCTGCATCTACCCTGTCCCCATCGGGAACATCCTTCCTGCATCTACCCTGTCCCCATCGGGAACATCCTTCCTGCATCTACCCTGTCCCCATCGGGAACATCCATCCTGCATCTACCCTGTCCCCATCGGGAACATCCTTCCTGCATCTACCCTGTCCCCATCGGGAACATCCTTCCTGCATCTACCCTGTCCCCATCGGGAACATCCTTCCTGCATCTACCCTGTCCCCATCGGGAACATCCTTCCTGCATCTACCCTGTCCCACCGGGAACATCCTTCCTGCATCTACCCTGTCCCCATCGGGAACATCCTTCCTGCATCTACCCTGTCCCCATCGGGAACATCCTTCCTGCATCTACCCTGTCCCCATCGGGAACATCCTTCCTGCATCTACCCTGTCCCCATCGGGAACATCCTTCCTGCATCTACCCTGTCCCCATCGGGAACATCCTTCCTGCATCTACCCTGTCCCCATCGGGAACATCCTTCCTGCATCTACCCTGTCCCCATCGGGAACATCCTTCCTGCATCTACCCTGTCCCCATCGGGAACATCCTTCCTGCATCTACCCTGTCCCCATCGGGAACATCCTTCCTGCATCTACCCTGTCCCCATCGGGAACATCCTTCCTGCATCTACCCTGTCCCCATCGGGAACATCCTTCCTGCATCTACCCTGTCCCCATCGGGAACATCCTTCCTGCATCTACCCTGTCTGATCCTGTTAGAATTTTACAGGTTTCTATGAGATTCCCCCCCATTCTTCTGAACTCCAGCGAATACAATCCAAACCAATTCAATCTGTCCTCGTACGTCAGTCCCGCCAGCCCTGGAATCAGTCTGGTAAACCTTCGCTGCACTCCCTCGAGAACAAGAACATCCTTCCTCAGAGAAGGAGACCAAAACTGCCCACGATATTCCACCATATATACCCCTCACCAAGACCCTGTATAATTGCAGCAACACATCCCTGTTCCTGCTCTTGAATCCTCTCGCTATGATGGCCAACGTACCGTTTGCTTTCTTTACCGCCTGCTGCACCTTGGCGATTACCTTCAGACTGTGGCTACTTATAAGAAATGAAATGAAAATCGCTTATTGTCACAAGTTGGCTTCAATGAAGTTACTGTGAAAAGCCCCTAGTCGCCACATTCCGGCGCCTGTTCAGGGAGGCTGGTACGGGAATCGAACCGTGCTGCTGGCCTGCTTGGTCTGCTTTAAAAGCCAGCGATTTAGCCGAGTGAGCTAGAGGTAATTGAACTTCTGGCACTTTTACCAGGTCCTCCAATTTTCAAAGAGACGGAAACAGGGAAACTGAATGTACAACAGGCCGATCAGGTGGAATTGTGTAACTGCTGCATCAGCACCATTAGAATATTGAGAACAGTTTAGAATCCTTCAGGAAGGATATTACAGTTATTGGAAGGTAGCAGTGAGGATCGAGTGAAATGAGACAAGGAATAAAGGGGCCGATGGATAGGACCTTTTACGTTTACAGAAGGAGGACATTCGGCCCATCGTCTGTCGGGCTGATTTTTTTCCAGAGTAATCAACTAATCCCATTGAACCCCAATCTTCAAACCATTCATCTTCCTGAACTTTGAAACATAGAATGAACACAGAAGCAGGCTTTTCAGTCCATTGTATCTGTTGCTGTCTGTTTGAAAGAGCTGTCTCATTAACCCCTCTCCTCCGCTCTTTCCTCATAGCCATAAGACAATAAGACATAGGAGCAGAATTAGGGCACTCGGCCCATCGAGTCTGCTCCGCCATTCAATCTTGGCTGATATTTTCTCATCCCCATTCTCCTGCCTCTCCCCATAACCCCTGATCCCTTATAATCAAGAACCTATCTATCTCTGTCTTAAAGACACTTAGTGATTTAGTTTCCACAGCCTTCTGCGGCAAAGAGTTCCACAGATTCACCACCCTCCGGCTGAAGAAATTCCTCCTCATCTCTGTTTTACAGTGGTTAGCATTGTTGCTTCACAGCTCCAGGCTCCCAGGTTCAATTCTCGACTTGGGTCACTGTCCGTGCGGAGTCTGCACGTTCTCCCCGTGTCTGCGTGGGTTTCCTCCGAGTGCTCCGGTTTCCTCCCACAAGTCCCGAAAGACGTGCTGTTAGGTGAATTGGACATTCTGAATTCTCCCTCTGCGTACCCGAGCAGGCGCCGGAGTGTGGCAACTAGGAGCTTTTCACAGTAACTTAATTGCAGTGTTAATGTAAGCCTACTTACGCCAACAATGATTATTAAAATTAAATTTGAAGGATCGTCCCTTTAGTCTGAGATGGTGCCCTCTGGTTCTAGTTTTTCCTACAAGTGGAAACATCCTCTCCACATCCACTCTATCCAGGCCTCGCAGTATCCTATAACTTTCATAAGATCCCCCCTCATCATTCTAAACTCCAACGAGTACAGACTCAGAGTCCTCAACCGTTCCTCATACAACAAGTTCTTCATTCCAGGGATCATTCTTGTGAACCTCCTCTAGACCCTTTCCAAGACCAGCACATCCTTCCTTCAATACAGGGCCCAAAACTGCTCACAATATTCCAAATGGGGTCTGACCAGAGCCTTATACAGCCTCAGAAGTACATCCCTGGTCCTGTATTCGAGCCCTCTTGACATTAATGCTAACATTGCTTTTGTCTTCCTGACTGCCAACTGAATCAGCGTTTTATCCTTAAGAGAATCCTGAACTAGGATTCCAAAGTCCTTCTGATTCCCGAAGCCTTTCCCCATTTAGAAAATAGTCTATGCCTCCATTCTTCCTTCCAAAGTGCATAACCTCACACTTTTCCACATTGTATTCCATCTGCCACTTCATTGCCCACTCTCCTAGCCTGTCCAAATCCTTCTGCAGTCCCCTTGCTTCCTCAATGCTACCTGTCCCTCTACAGATCTTTGTATCATCTGCAAACGTAGCAACAGTGCCTCCAGTTCCTTCCTCCAGATCATTAATGTATATTGTGAAAAGTTGTGGTCCCAGCACAGAACCCTGAGGCACACCACTAGTCACCAGCCGCCATCCTGAAAAAGACCCCTTTATCCCCACTCTCTACCTTCTGCCAGTCAGCCAATCCTCTATCCATGCCAGATCTTACCCTGAACACCATGGGCTCATATCTTACTCGGCAGCTTCCTTTACGGCACCTTGTCAAAGGCCTTCTGGAAATCTAAATAGATTATGACCACTATTTTCTTTCTTATTGAATCTGTTGCCTGCCCTTGCAGGCAGCTCATTCCAAATCGGGTTAAGGAGAAACAAGTGGAATTTATCGAGCTTGTGCAAGATTACAGGGTGTCAGTCGTGGTGGAGTGTTCCTGTTGGTTGATGGATGGGGTATGAGGGGACACAGATGGAACATTGTCTCAATCTACAAAGGTGGGAGTTAAAAGGAATATTTCACACTAAGGATTATTAGCAATTGGAATGATGGGTCCCAGGTTCAATTCCTGGCTTGAGTCACTGTCTGTGTGGAGTCTGCACGTTCTCCCTGTGTCTGCGTGGGTTTCCTCCGGGTGCTCCGGTTTCCTCCCACAAGTCCCGAAAGACGTGCTGTTAGGTGAATTGGACATTCTGAATTCTCCCTCTGTGTACCCGAACAGGCGCCGGAGTGTGGCGACTAGGGGACTTTCACAGTAACTTCACTGCAGTGTTAATGTAAGCCTACATAGAACATAGAACATTACAGCGCAGTACAGGCCCTTCGGCCCACGATGTTGCACCGTCCTGTGAAACCCTTCTAAAGTCCCTCTACACCAGGGGTGGGCAAAACTTTTCCGTGCAAGGGCCACATTCAGAAATTCACAATTTTAAAGGGCCGGCATAGTATATTAAGTAAAATAATTAATATTTTAAATAGCCAAAATAAAAAGTCTTTAAAGAAAAAAAAAGCACATTTATTTGAAAAACAAAGTAACTCAGTAAGTAACAGAACAATGTCAATGAGAATGATGCATCTGACTGCAGTCATTTACCAGTTTGTTGAAATCAGGTGTCAAGTGCTTGTGCTGATCCTTAACACTGACAGAAGCACAGCCCCGGCCGAGTCAGCGATAAAAACGTGCGTAGTGGGGGTGGATGAGTGGGGCTGCCTTATTGGTCGGTTTAGTTGGATGTGCGACCAATAGGAGTCCAGGTTACAACAATATAAGGCTTATTGTTCGTAACCTGGACTCCTATTGGTCGCACACCCAACTAAACCGACCAATGAGACAGCCCCACTCATCCACCCCACTACGGGCGTTTTTATGCGGCCCGCCAATGAGGTGCCCGGAATCATAACCGGCATTTTTGAAAAGCCACCGGGGAAAAGCCGCTGAAGTAAATGCGCTTATTGAATAAGCGCATTACTTCAGCGGCTTTTCCCCGGCGGCTTTTCAAAAATGGCGTTTATGATTCCGGGCACCTCATTGGCGGGCCGCATAAAAACCTTTGTCGGGCCGCATGCGGCCCGCGGGCCGTAGTTTGCCCACCCCTGCTCTACACTATTCCCTTATCGTCCATATGCCTATCCAATGACCATTTGAATGCGTTTAGTGTTGGCGAGTCCACTACTGTTACAGGCAGGGCATTCCACGCCCTTACTACTCTCTGAGTAAAGAACCGACCTCTGACATCTGTCCTATATCTATCTCCCCTCAATTTAAAGCTATGTCCCCTCGTGCTGGACATCACCATCCGAGGAAAAAGGCTCTCGATGTCCACCCTATATAATCCTCTGATCATCTTGTATGCCTCAATTAAGTCACCTCTAAACCTTCTTCTCTCTAACGAAAACAGCCTCAAGTCCTTCAGCCTTTCCTCATATGATCTTCCCTCCATACCAGGCAACATTCTTGTAAATCTCCTCTGTACCCTTTCCAATGCTTCCACATCCTTCCTATAATGTGGCGACCAGAACTGCACACAATACTCCAAATGCAGCCGCACCAGAGTTTTGTACAACTGCAACATGACCTCATGGCTCCGAAACTCAATTCCTCTACCAATAAAAGCTAACACACCGTACGCCTTCTTAACAACCCTCTCAACCTGGGTGGCAACTTTCAGGGATCTATGGACATGGACACCGAGATCTCTCTGCTCGTCCACACTACCAAGAATCTTACCATTAGCCAGTACTCTGCCTTCCTGTTATTCCTTCCAAAATGAATTACCTCACACTTTTCTGCATAAAACTCCATTTGCCACCTGTCAGCCCAGCTCTGCAGCTTATCTATGTCACTCTGTAACCTGTAACATCCTTCTGCACTGTCCACAACTCCACCGACTTTAGTGTCATCTGCAAATCTACTCACCCATCCTTCTACGCCCTCCTCCAGGTCATTTATAAAATGACAAACAGCAACGGCCCCAAAACAGATCCTTGTGGCACACCACTAGTAACTGGACACCAGTCAGAGCATTTCCCATCAACCACCACTCTTTGTTTCTATCAGCTAGCCAATTCTGATCCAAACTGCTAAATCACCCTGAATCCCATGCCTCTGTATTTTCTGCAATAGCCTACCGTGGGGAACCTTATCAAACGCTTTACTGAAATCCATATACACCACATCAACTGCTTTACCCTCATCCACCTGTTTGGTCACCTTCTCGAAGAACTCAATGAGGTTTGTGAGGCACGACGTACCCTTCACAAAACCATGTTGACTATCTCTAATCAAATTATTCCTTTCCAGATGATTATACATCCTATCTCTTATAAACCTTTCCAAGACTTTTCCACAACAGAAGTAAGGCTCACTGGTCTATAGTTACCAGGGTTGTCTCTACTCCCCTTCTTGAACAAGGGGACAACATTTACTATCCTCCAGTCCTCTGGCACTATTCCTGTAGACAAAGATGACTTAAGATCAAAGCCAAAGGCTCAGCAATCTCCTCCCTAGCTTCCCAGAGAATCCTAGGATAAATCCCATCCGGCCCAGGGGACTTATCTATTTTCACACTTTCCAGAATCGCTAACACCTCCTCCTTATGAACCTCAAGCCCTTCTCGTCCAGTAGCCTGTATCTCAGTATTCTCCTCGACAAATTTGTCTTTTTCCTGTGTGAATACTGACGAAACATACTCATTTAGCACTTCTCCTATCTCCTCGGACTCTACGCACAACTTCCCACTACTGTCCTTGACTGGCCCTACTCTTACCTTAGTCATTCTTTTATTCCTGACATACCTATAGAAAGCTTTAGGGTTATCCTTGATCTTACCTGCCTCTCATGTCCTCGCTTGGCTCTTCTTAGCTCTCTCTTTAGAGTCTTCCTAGCTAACTTGTAACTCTCAAGCGACCCAACTGAACCATCACGTCTCATCTTCACATAAGCCTCCTTCTTCCTCTTGACAAGTGTTTCAACTGCTTTAGTAACCCATGGTTCCCTAATTCGACCACTTCCTCCCTGCCTAACAGGTACATACTTATCAAGGACACGCAGTAGCTGTTCCTTGAACATGCTCCACATTTCCATTGTGTCCATCCCCTGCAGTTTTCCTCTCCAGGCGATGCATCCTAAGTCTTGCCTCATCGCATCATAATTGCCTTTACCCCAGATATGACTCTTGCCTTGCGGTATGTACCTATCCCTTTCCATCGCTAAAGTAAACATAATCGCATTGTGGTCACTATCACCAAAATGCTCACCTACCTCCAAATCTGACACCTGTCCTGGTTCATTACCCAGTACCAGTACTTGTGACAATAAAGATTATTATTATTAATGAGGCAGAAACTGGGGGAAAAATTGGATAATTATTTAAAAAGCAGAGAGAGAAATGGGATGAAAGTAGGAAACTCCAATTGAAGTCTCAACAGGAAGGGCCAAATGGCCTTGTGTATCTTACTGTGAACATGTGAATGTTTAAGATCTGTAACACCTGTTGTTGATTGTGTCCTTCTCACAGGTAATATCATTGGTTCTGGAATCTTCATTTCCCCGAAGGGGGTCCTGGAACATGCAGGCTCGGTGGGACTGGCCCTTATCATCTGGATGCTCGCTGGCATCATCACCGTCATTGGCTCACTTTGCTATGCAGAGCTGGGAGTGACAATCCCCAGATCAGGAGGGGACTACGCCTATGTCAAGAGCATCTTTGGAGGGTTACCAGGGTATTGGAATTTCCTGCGTTGTTTAAGAATTGGGGTTCGGTGCAGTATCTGTTCATGTTTAGTGGGGTATTTGGAGATTCCCGGGGTATTGAGGGATTGGGGTTTAGTGGGGTATTTGGGATTTCCCGGGGTATTTAGGGATTGGGGTTTAGTGGGGTATTTGGAGATTCCCAGGGTATTTAGGGATTGGGGTTTAGTGGGGTATTTGGGATTTCCCGGGTATTTAGGGATTGGGGTTTAGTGGGGTATTTGCAATTTCGTGGGGTATTTAGGGATTGGGATTTAGTGGGGTATTTGGGATTTCCCAGGGTATTTAGGAATTGGGGTTCAGTGGGGGATTTGGGATTTCCCGGGGTATTTAGGAATTGGGGTTCAGTGGGGTATTTGGAATTTCCCGGGGTATTTAGGGATTGGGGTTCAGTGGGGTATTTGGAATTTCCCGGGGTATTTAGGAATTGGGGTTCAGTGGGGGATTTGGGATTTCCCGGGGTATTTAGGAATTGGGGTTCAGTGGGGTATTTGGAATTTCCCGGGGTATTGAGGGATTGGGGTTCAGTGGGGTATTTGGATTTCCCGGGGTATTTAGGGATTGGGGTTCAGTAGGGTATTTGGAATTTCCCGGGGTATTGAGGGATTGGGATTTAGTGGGGTATTTGGGATTTCCCGGGGTATTTAGGGATTGGGGTTTAGTGGGGTATTTGGAGATTCCCAGGGTATTTAGGGATTGGGGTTCAGTAGGGTATTTGGAATTTCCCGGGGTATTTAGGGATTGGGGTTCAGTGGGGTATTTGGAATTTCCCGGGGTATTTAGGGATTGGGGTTCAGTGGGGTATTTGGGATTTCCCGGGGTATTTAGGGATTGGGGTTTAGTGGGGTATTTGGAGATTCCCAGGGTATTTAGGGATTGGGGTTCAGTGGGGGATTTGGAATTTCCCGGGGTATTTAGGGATTGGGGTTCAGTGAGGTATTTGGAATTTCCCAGGGTATTTAGGGATTGGGGTTTAGTGGGGTATTTGCAATTTCGTGGGGTATTTAGGGATTGGGATTTAATGGGGTATTTTGGATTTCCCGGGGTATTTAGGGATTGGGGTTCAGTGGGGTATTTGGAGATTCCTGGGGTATTTAGGGATTGGGGTTTAGTGGGGTATTTGGAATTTTTCCAGGGTATTTAGGGATTGGGGTTCAGTGGGGTATTTGGAATTTCCCAGGGTATTTAGGGATTGGGGTTCAGTGGGGTATTTGGAATTTCCCAGGGTATTTAGGGATTGGGGTTCAGTGGGGTATTTGGAGATTCCTGGGGTATTTAAGGATTGGGGTTCAGTGGGGTATTTGGAATTTCCCGGGGTATTTAGGGATTGGAGTTTAGTGGGGTATTTGGAATTTCCTGGGGTATTTAGGGATTGGGGTTCAGTGGGGTATTTGGAATTTCCCGGGGTATTTAGGAATTGGGGTTCAGTGGGGTATTTGGAATTTCCCGGGGTATTTAGGAATTGGGGTTCAGTGGGGTATTTGGAATTTCCCGGGGTATTTAGGGATTGGGGTTTAGTGGGGTATTTGGAATTTCCCGGGGTATTTAGGAATTGGGGTTCAGTGGGGTATTTGGAATTTCCCGGGGTATTTAGGAATTGGGGTTCAATGGGGTATTTGGAATTTCCCGGGGTATTTAGGGATTGGGGTTTAGTGGAGTATTGGGATTTCCTGGGGTATTTAGGGATTGGGGTTTAGTGGGGTATTTGGAATTTTTCCGGGGTATTTAGGGATTGGGCTTCAGTGGGGTATTTGGAATTTCCCAGGGTATTTAGGGATTGGGGTTCAGTGGGGTATTTGGAATTTCCCAGGGTATTTAGGGATTGGGGTTCAGTAGGGTATTTGGAATTTCCCGGGGTATTTAGGAATTGGGGTTCAGTGGGGTATTTGGAATTTCCCGGGGTATTTAGGGATTGGGATTTAGTGGGGTATTTGGGATTTCCTGGGGTATTTAGAAATTGGGGTTTAGTGGGGTATTTGGAATTTCCCGGGGTATTTAGGGATTGGGATTTAGTGGGGTATTGGGATTTCCTGGGTATTTAGGGATTGGGGTTTAGTGGGGTATTTGGAATTTCCAGGGGTATTTGAGGACCCCTGTTCTGGTTTACATTAAACCTGCTCTGTGATGGTGTGTAAGGATGTGTGAGCCATGCTTACATTTAATCTGATTTTCCTTCATATACCCCCTCACCCCTGTGGGGACAAGGGAGAGGGTTCTGCACCCCACCCCTCCCCATCCCAAATCCGTGAGACAATTGGAGCTTTCCACCATTCTGGGAATGTCTGAAGTGCAGAGGAATTGAAAATTAATTTCCAGGACATTGTACAATTCCTGAAAAATACTGCCAAGTACATCAATTTCTGTCACCTTATTTTAACACTGTTGTTGGTTAAATATAAAAACATTGAATAATAATAATCGCTTATTGTCACAAGTAGGCTTCAATGAGGTTACTATGAAAAGCCCCTCGTCGCCACATTCTGGCGCCTGTTCGGGGAGGCTGGTACGGGAATTGAACCCGCGCTGCTGGCATTGTTCTGCATTACAAGCCAGCTGTTTAGCCCACTGTGCTATCCCAGCCCTATGCCAGGCTTTGGGCACTGCCAGGGTGCCAGGTTGGCACTGCCAAGTTGGCATTTTAGGCACGAGCGCGATCGGGCCAGAGATGCGATTTGGGCTGAGGGGGTGTGGTGTTGGGGTCACTTTGGGGGCCTCGGAGATCGCGATGTCATTTTAAAATGGCGTCCCGATCTCTCGCTACATTGGAGAGTTCCAACCAGCGGAGCTCCCCATTGTACAAAACGTGGCTGTCTCAGGCTTCGGCTGCACGTTCCTTGCTGAGGGACCTTTCTCAAGGCGGGTCCCGTTGTACAGCCTGCGAGCCCCAGGAAACACACGGCAAATGGCGCTCGCTATGATGGGATGCAATGAAATCTCCAGCAATAGATTCAGCCAGAGTTGGAAATCCTCCTTACGGCCTCATTAGTGATTCACAAGGCTGTGACAGGTCTCTGTTGTTGCAATGTGTCTGGTGATGATATAATCTATTTCCTGTTTCACTCAGATTCCTGGTGCTATGGAGCGCCCTACTGGTCATATCTCCCACCACCCAAGCTGTGATGGCTTTGACATTCTCCAGTTATGTTCTACAGCCTGTCTTTCCTGCTTGTGTGCCTCCTTACATCGCCTCGAGACTCCTGGCTGCCGTCTGCCTCTGTGAGTATAGACTTACGACAGGGTAGAGATGTAGCATCCTTTTTGCAATGGCTTCTCCTTGGGGGAACAGGAACACGAGCGGACTGTCCCATTCCAGCTGAGAACTGGAAAGTACTGTTCGGATTGGACAGTCAACATGGTTTATAAAAGGGAAATCACGTTTGACAAACCTGTTGGAGTTTGTTTGTGTGCTTGTTTGTTATTTACAGTACAGATGAAGATCATTCTTCAGCTCATCGTCTCTGCCCGGCTCTCCAAAGAGGAACTGAGCGAGTTCCATTCCCCAGCCCAATCTCTGGAGCCCTCTAAATTCATCACTTTCAAATATATATCCAGCTCTGTTTTGAAACCTCCAATAGATTCCACCTCCACCACCTTCCCAGGCAGCGCATTCCAAACCCCAACAGCTCCCTGAATGAGGAAGTATCTCCCCATCTCACTCCAAGCTCTCTTGCTCACCATCTTGAAATTGTGACCCCTCCCCCCCAAGTCATGACAGACCAACTTGTGGAAACAAAATATCCTTCTTTACCCTGTCAATATTGTTCAGAAGTTTGAACACCTCAATAATATCACCCGTTAATCTTCTCTGCTCCAAGGAAAATAATCCCGATTTCTCCAATCTTTCCTTGTATCTAAAATTCCCCATTCCTTTTTTTTATAAATTTAGATTACCCAATTATTTTTTCTAATTAAGGGGCAATTTAGCGTGGCCAATCCACCTACTCTGCACATTTTGTTGGGTTGTGGGGGCGAAACCCACGCAGACACGGGAAGAATGTGCAAACTCCACACGGACAGTGACCCAGAGCCGGGATCGAACCTGGGACCTCAGCGCCGTGAGGCGGTTGTGCTAACCACTAGGCCACCGTGCTGCCCTAAATTCCCCATTCCTGATATCATTCTAGTAAATCTCCTCTGCAATCTCTCCAGGGCTTTAACATCTTTCCTTAAATAAGGTGCCCAGAACTGTACACAATACTCGAAATGTGGTCTGACCAAGATTTGTAGAGGTGTAGCATCACTTCCTTGCTTTTATACTCTCTGTCCCTATTTATAAAGATGATGTGGAGATGCCGGCGTTGGACAGGGGTGAGCACAGTAAGAAGTCTTACAACACCAGGTTAAAGTCCAACAGGTTTGTTTCAAACACTAGCTTTCGGAGCGCAGCTCCTTCCTCAGGTAAAGGAAGAGGTATGTTCCAGAAACATATATATAGACAAACTCAAAGATGCCAGACAATGCTTAAAATGCGAGCATTAGCAGGAAATTCAGTATTTACAGATGCAGAGATAGGAGTAACCCCAGGTTAAAGAGATGTGAATTGTCTCAAGCCAGGACAGTTGGCAGGATTTCGCAAGCCCAGGCCAGATGGTGGGGTGAATGTAATGCAACATGAATCCAAGGTCCCGGTTGAGGCTGTACTCATGTGTGCGGAACTTGGCTCTAAGTTTCTGATCGGCGATTCTGCGTTGTCGTACGTCCTGAAGACCGCCTTGGAAAACGCTTACCCGGAGATCAGAGGCTGAATGCCCTTGACTGCTGAAGTGTTCCCCGACTGGAAGGGAACATTCCTGCCTGGTGATTGTCGTGTGATGTCCGTTCATTCGTTGTCACAGTGTCTGCATGGTCTCGCCAATGTACCACGCTTTGGGACATCCTTTCCTGCAGCGTATGAGGTAGACAACGTTGGCCGAGTCGCACGAGTATGTACCGCGTACCTGGTGGCTGGTGTTACCACGTGTAATGGTGGTATCCATGTCGATGATCTGGCATGTCTTGCAGAGATAGCCGTGGCAGGGTTGTGTGGTGTCGTGGTTGCTGTTCTGAAGGCTGGGTAGTTTGCTGCAAACAATGGTTTGTTTGAGGTTGCGCGGTTGTTTGAAGGCCAGTAGTGGGGGTGTGGGGATGACCTTGGCAAGATGTTCATCTTCATCAATGACGTGTTGAAGGCTGCGAAGAAGATGTCGTAGTTTCTCCGCTCCGGGAAAGTACTGGATAACGAAGGGTACCCTGTCGGTTGTGTCCCGTGTTTGTCTTCTGAGGAGGTCAGTGCGGTTTTTTGCTGCCCATCTTGTGTTAGAGTCTCCATCAGTTTCCCTACTACTGATATCAAGCTGACAGGTTATCTTTTGCCCCTTTCTTAGACAATGGCGTCACATTTGCAATCCTCCAGTCCCCCGGGACTAATCCTGTTCCGAGACTCTTGGAAAATTTCTGTCAACAGTTCTGCAATTTGCTCCCTTACCTCTCAGCAATCTAGGATGCATCCCATCCGGGCCTGGAGACTTCTCTACCTGAAGTGCTGCCAGCTTTTTCAGCACATTTTCTTTATCTATCATTATATTGCTCAGTTGCTCAACATTCATGCTTTTTACTGGGCCATTCTCATCATCATCTATTTTGGTAAAGATAGAAGCAAGGTACTTGTTTAGTACCACTGCCATAGCCTCCGCTTCAGTGAGCAGTTTACCCTGCTTATCGCTTTTGGCCCCACTCTATCCTTCACTAATCTTTTACCATTAATAGGGCAGCACAAGTGAAGAGCACTGTGGCTTCACAGCGGCAGTGTCCCAGGTTCTATTCCCCGCTGGGTCACTGTCTCTGCAGAGTCTGCACATCCTTCCCGTGTGTGCGTGGGTTTCCTCTGGGTGCTCTGGTTTCCTCCCACAGCCCAAAGACGTGCAGGTTAGGTGGATTGGCCATGATAAATTTCCCATAGTGGCCAAAAAGGTTAGGAGGGGTTATTGGGTTACGGGGATAGGGTGGAAGTGGGGGCTTAAGTGGGTTGGTACAGACTCGATGGGCTGAATGGCCTTCTTCTGCACTGTATGTTCTACGTTCTATAATATGCTTGAAGAACATGTTGCTATTTGTTTGGCACAGCCTGCCATCCTTTCCTCTTGTTTCTTCTTAGCCTTCCTTATTCCAGCCTTAGCCTCTCTCCTGCATTTGAGATACTCTTCCTGATTTCTATTGCTATTATTATTCCGGCCTGCATCATATGCCTCTTTTTCCTTCCTTTCTTAATTTATCCTTAGTCCAAGGTACTGTAGCATTGGGTACCCCGTATTTATTTCTCATGGGTATGTACCCAACTTGCACCCTATTCATCTCTCCTTTGAAAGTCTCCCATTTTTCATCCACTGTTTTATCCACCAAAATGTAATTCCAATCAACCTGCTCCACCTCAACTTGTAGACCGTAAAATTTACCCTTTTCCAGGCTGAGATCTTAATCGTAACTGATTTTTATCCTTTTCCAACTTAATATTGAAACTTTTATATTATGATCGCTACTTCCCAACGGCTCCCCACTCTGACGTTCTCCACCTGCCCTGCATCATTTCCTGGGACCAGATTCAGCACAGTTTGCTCCCTGGTAAGACTGGAAATGTACTGTTCCAGAAAGTTCTCCACATACTGCAGGAATATTTCCCTTCCATGCTTCACACGCTACCCGTTTCCCAGCCTACCTTCAGGTAATTGAAATTCCAAACTATCACAACCCTACTGGGCCTGCAGTTTTCCATAATCTGCCTACAAATGCTCTCTTCCACTTCCTCCCCACTGTTTGGAGGTCTATAGTAAATACCAAACAAGGTCACCGCTCCCTTCCTGTTTCTCGCTTCTGACTATATAGATTCTAATTCAGGAGCTGCATCTCATTCAAGAACTCTAATTCTATCTTTGACCAAGACTGCTCCACCTCCTCCCTTTTTACCCACCCTGTTCCTACTAAAACCCGCATTACCCGGGATGTTAAGTATCCAGTCCTGATCTGGCTTGAGCCACGTTTCTGTCAATGTTACTCTGTCGTATCTCCTGGAGCAATTTCTGTTTCCTGTTCCCCAGTGTTGTTCACTACACCCCATACACACACACACTTTAACCCCTCTCCTACATCTTTCTTGCCCTTTAGGAGGCAACCATTTCTTTCTTCACTGTGAAAACTCAAACATTCTCTCACGTCCTTTTCCCCATTCCCCATCTTCTCTTTTTTGCCCTCACTGGTATTTCTAAAACTAGGTCCATTAGTCACCCCACCCCCCTGCCGCACAAGTTTAAACCAATGTCGAGGGTGTAACTGACAGAACAGATGAGGGGGAACCAATGGGTGTGGTGTATTTTGATTTTCAGAAGGTTTTCGATAAATTCCACACAGGAGGTCAGTAAAAAATTAGAGCAGAATGAGATTGGGACAATTTACTGACATGGATTGGATTGGCTAATGGACAGAAAACAGAGAGTGCTTTATAAACAGATCATTCTCCAGTTGGCAGGCTGCAGCTAGTGGGGTATCGCGATGATCAGTGTTTGATCAGGTTGGCTGCAGCTAGTTGGGTATCGCGATGATCAGTGTTTGATCAGGTTGGCTGCAGCAAGTGGGGTATCGCGATGATCAGTGTTTGATCAGGTTGGCTGCAGCTAGTGCGATGATCAGTGTTTGATCAGGTTGGCTGGCTGCAGCTAGTGGGGTATCGCGATGATCAGTGTTTGATCAGGTTGGCTGCAGCTAGTGGGTATCGCGATGATCAGTGTTTGATCAGGTTGGCAGGCTGCAGCTAGTGGGGTATCGCGATGATCAGTGTTTGATCAGGTTGGCTGCAGCTAGTGGGGTATCGCGATGATCAGTGTTTGATCAGGTTGGCTGCAGCTAGTGGGGTATCGCGATGATCAGTGTTTGATCAGGTTGGCTGCAGCTAGTGGGGTATCGCGATGATCAGTGTTTGATCAGGTTGGCTGGCTGCAGCTAGTGGGGTATCGCGATGATCAGTGTTTGATCAGGTTGGATGCAGCTAGTGGGGTATCGCGATGATCAGTGTTTGATCAGGTTGGCTGCAGCTAGTGGGGTATCGCGATGATCAGTGTTTGATCAGGTTGTCAGGCTGCAGCTAGTGGGGTATCGCGATGATCAGTGTTTGATCAGGTTGGCTGCAGCTAGTGGGGTATCGCGATGATCAGTGTTTGATCAGGTTGGCTGCAGCTAGTGGGGTATCGCGATGATCAGTGTTTGATCAGGTTGGCTGGCTGCAGCTAGTGGGGTATCGCGATGATCAGTGTTTGATCAGGTTGGCTGCAGCTAGTGGGGTATCGCGATGATCAGTGTTTGATCAGGTTGGCTGGCTGCAGCTAGTGGGGTATCGCGATGATCAGTGTTTGATCAGGTTGGCTGCAGCTAGTGGGGTATCGCGATGATCAGTGTTTGATCAGGTTGGCAGGCTGCAGCTAGTGGGGTATCGCGATGATCAGTGTTTGATCAGGTTGGCTGCAGCTAGTGGGGTATCGCGATGATCAGTGTTTGATCAGGTTGGCTGCAGCTAGTGGGGTATCGCGATGATCAGTGTTTGATCAGGTTGGCTGCAGCTAGTGGGGTATCGCGATGATCAGTGTTTGATCAGGTTGGCTGGCTGCAGCTAGTGGGGTATCGCGATGATCAGTGTTTGATCAGGTTGGATGCAGCTAGTGGGGTATCGCGATGATCAGTGTTTGATCAGGTTGGCTGCAGCTAGTGGGGTATCGCGATGATCAGTGTTTGATCAGGTTGTCAGGCTGCAGCTAGTGGGGTATCGCGATGATCAGTGTTTGATCAGGTTGGCTGCAGCTAGTGGGGTATCGCGATGATCAGTGTTTGATCAGGTTGGCTGCAGCTAGTGGGGTATCGCGATGATCAGTGTTTGATCAGGTTGGCTGGCTGCAGCTAGTGGGGTATCGCGATGATCAGTGTTTGATCAGGTTGGCTGCAGCTAGTGGGGTATCGCGATGATCAGTGTTTGATCAGGTTGGTTGGCTGCAGCTAGTGGGGTATCGCGATGATCAGTGTTTGATCAGGTTGGCTGCAGCTAGTGGGGTATCACGATGATCAGTGTTTGATCAGGTTGGCTGCAGCTAGTGGGGTATTGGGATGATCAGTGTTTGATCAGGTTGGTTGGCTGCAGCTAGTGGGGTATCGCGATGATCAGTGTTTGATCAGGTTGGCTGGCTGCAGCTAGTGGGGTATCGCGATGATCAGTGTTTGATCAGGTTGGCTGCAGCTAGTGGGGTATCGCGATGATCAGTGTTTGATCAGGTTGGCAGGCTGCAGCTAGTGGGGTATCGCGATGATCAGTGTTTGATCAGGTTGGCTGCAGCTAGTGGGGTATCGCGATGATCAGTGTTTGATCAGGTTGGCAGGCTGCAGCTAGTGGGGTATCGCGATGATCAGTGTTTGATCAGGTTGGCTGCAGCTAGTGGGGTATCGCGATGATCAGTGTTTGATCAGGCTGGCTGACTGCAGCTAGTGGGGTATCGCGATGATCAGTGTTTGATCAGGTTGGCTGGCTGCAGCTAGTGGGGTATCGCGATGATCAGTGTTTGATCAGGTTGGCTGCAGCTAGTGGGGTATCGCGATGATCAGTGTTTGATCAGGATGGCTGCAGCTAGTGGG
Organism: Scyliorhinus canicula; assembly: GCF_902713615.1. NCBI lineage: Eukaryota > Metazoa > Chordata > Chondrichthyes > Carcharhiniformes > Scyliorhinidae > Scyliorhinus > Scyliorhinus canicula. Next base: position 2,068,589 of record NC_052154.1, on the reverse strand, counting down.
GTATCGCGATGATCAGTGTTTGATCAGGTTGGCTGCAGCTAGTGGGGTATCGCGATGATCAGTGTTTGATCAGGTTGGCAGGCTGCAGCTAGTGGGGTATCGCGATGATCAGTGTTTGATCAGGTTGGCTGCAGCTAGTGGGGTATCGGGATGATCAGTGTTTGATCAGGTTGGCTGCAGCTAGTGGGGTATCGCGATGATCAGTGTTTGATCAGGTTGGATGCAGCTAGTGGGGTATCGCGATGATCAGTGTTTGATCAGGTTGGTTGGCTGCAGCTAGTGGGGTATCGGGATGATCAGTGTTTGATCAGGTTGGCTGCAGCTAGTGGGGTATCGCGATGATCAGTGTTTGATCAGGTTGGCAGGCTGCAGCTAGTGGGGTATCGCGATGATCAGTGTTTGATCAGGTTGGCTGCAGCTAGTGGGGTATCGGGATGATCAGTGTTTGATCAGGTTGGCAGGCTGCAGCTAGTGGGGTATCGCGATGATCAGTGTTTGATCAGGTTGGCTGCAGCTAGTGGGGTATCGCGATGATCAGTGTTTGATCAGGTTGTCAGGCTGCAGCTAGTGGGGTATCGCGATGATCAGTGTTTGATCAGGTTGGCTGCAGCTAGTGGGGTATCGCGATGATCAGTGTTTGATCAGGTTGGCTGCAGCTAGTGGGGTATCGCGATGATCAGTGTTTGATCAGGCTGGCTGACTGCAGCTAGTGGGGTATCGCGATGATCAGTGTTTGATCAGGTTGGCTGGCTGCAGCTAGTGGGGTATCGCGATGATCAGTGTTTGATCAGGTTGGCTGCAGCTAGTGGGGTATCGCGATGATCAGTGTTTGATCAGGATGGCTGCAGCTAGTGGGGTATCGCGATGATCAGTGTTTGATCAGGTTGGCTGCAGCTAGTGGGGTATCGCGATGATCAGTGTTTGATCAGGTTGGCAGGCTGCAGCTAGTGGGGTATCGCGATGATCAGTGTTTGATCAGGTTGGCTGCAGCTAGTGGGGTATCGGGATGATCAGTGTTTGATCAGGTTGGCTGCAGCTAGTGGGGTATCGCGATGATCAGTGTTTGATCAGGTTGGATGCAGCTAGTGGGGTATCGCGATGATCAGTGTTTGATCAGGTTGGCTGCAGCTAGTGGGGTATCGCGATGATCAGTGTTTGATCAGGTTGGCAGGCTGCAGCTAGTGGGGTATCGCGATGATCAGTGTTTGATCAGGTTGGCTGCAGCTAGTGGGGTATCGGGATGATCAGTGTTTGATCAGGTTGGTTGGCTGCAGCTAGTGGGGTATCGCGATGATCAGTGTTTGATCAGGTTGGCAGGCTGCAGCTAGTGGGGTATCGCGATGATCAGTGTTTGATCAGGTTGGCTGCAGCTAGTGGGGTATCGCGATGATCAGTGTTTGATCAGGTTGGTTGGCTGCAGCTAGTGGGGTATCGGGATGATCAGTGTTTGATCAGGTTGGCTGCAGCTAGTGGGGTATCGCGATGATCAGTGTTTGATCAAGTTGGTAGGCTACAGCTAGTGGGGTATCGGGATGATCAGTGTTTGATCAGGTTGGCTGCAGCTAGTGGGGTATCGCGATGATCAGTGTTTGATCAGGTTGGCAGGCTGCAGCTAGTGGGGTATCGCGATGATCAGTGTTTGATCAGGTTGGCTGCAGCTAGTGGGGTATCGCGATGATCAGTGTTTGATCAGGTTGGCTGCAGCTAGTGGGGTATCGCGATGATCAGTGTTTGATCAGGTTGGCTGGCTGCAGCTAGTCGGGTATCGCGATGATCAGTGTTTGATCAGGTTGGCAGGCTGCAGCTAGTGGGGTATCGCGATGATCAGTGTTTGATCAGGTTGGCAGGCTGCAGCTAGTGGGGTATCGCGATGATCAGTGTTTGATCAGGTTGGCTGCAGCTAGTGGGGTATCGCGATGATCAGTGCTTGATCAGGTTGGCTGCAGCTAGTGGGGTATCGCGATGATCAGTGTTTGATCAGGTTGGCAGGCTGCAGCTAGTGGGGTATCGCGATGATCAGTGTTTGATCAGGTTGGTTACAGCTAGTGGGGTATCGCGATGATCAGTGTTTGATCAGGTTGGCTGCAGCTAGTTGGGTATCGCGATGATCAGTGTTTGATCAGGTTGGCAGGCTGCAGCTAGTGGGGTATCGCGATGATCAGTGTTTGATCAGGTTGGCTACAGCTAGTGGGGTATCGCGATGATCAGTGTTTGATCAGGTTGGCTGCAGCTAGTGGGGTATCGCGATGATCAGTGTTTGATCAGGTTGGCTGTAGCTAGTGGGGTATCGCGATGATCAGTGTTTGATCAGGTTGGCTGCAGCTAGTGGGGTATCGCGATGATCAGTGTTTGATCAGGTTGTCAGGCTGCAGCTAGTGGGGTATCGCGATGATCAGTGTTTGATCAGGTTGGCTGGCTGCAGCTAGTGGGGTATCGCGATGATCAGTGTTTGATCAGGATGGCTGCAGCTAGTGGGGTATCGCGATGATCAGTGTTTGATCAGGTTGGCTGCAGCTAGTGGGGTATCGCGATGATCAGTGTTTGATCAGGTTGGCAGGCTGCAGCTAGTGGGGTATCGCGATGATCAGTGTTTGATCAGGTTGGCTGCAGCTAGTGGGGTATCGCGATGATCAGTGTTTGATCAGGTTGGCTGCAGCTAGTGGGGTATCGCGATGATCAGTGTTTGATCAGGTTGTCAGGCTGCAGCTAGTGGGGTATCGCGATGATCAGTGTTTGATCAGGTTGGCAGGCTGCAGCTAGTGGGGTATCGCGATGATCAGTGTTTGATCAGGTTGGCTGCAGCTAGTGGGGTATCGCGATGATCAGTGTTTGATCAGGTTGGCAAGCTGCAGCTAGTGGGGTATCGCGATGATCAGTGTTTGATCAGGTTGGCTGCAGCTAGTGGGGTATCGCGATGATCAGTGTTTGATCAGGTTGGCAAGCTGCAGCTAGTGGGGTATCGCGATGATCAGTGTTTGATCAGGTTGGCAGGCTGCAGCTAGTGGGGTATCGCGATGATCAGTGTTTGATCAGGTTGTCAGGCTGCAGCTAGTGGGGTATCGCGATGATCAGTGTTTGATCAGGTTGGCAGGCTGCAGCTAGTGGGGTATCGCGATGATCAGTGTTTGATCAGGTTGGCTGCAGCTAGTGGGGTATCGCGATGATCAGTGTTTGATCAGGTTGGCAGGCTGCAGCTAGTGGGGTATCGCGATGATCAGTGTTTGATCAGGTTGGCTGCAGCTAGTGGGGTATCGCGATGATCAGTGTTTGATCAGGTTGGCTGCAGCTAGTGGGGTATCGCGATGATCAGTGTTTGATCAGGTTGGCAAGCTGCAGCTAGTGGGGTATCGCGATGATCAGTGTTTGATCAGGTTGGCTGCAGCTGGTTGGGCATCGCGATGATCAGTGTTTGATCAGGTTGGCTGCAGCTAGTGGGGTATCGCGATGATCAGTGTTTGATCAGGTTGGCTGCAGCTAGTGGGGTATCGCGATGATCAGTGTTTGATCAGGTTGGCAGGCTGCAGCTAGTGGGGTATCGCGATGATCAGTGTTTGATCAGGTTGGCAGCAGCTAGTGGGGTATCGCGATGATCAGTGTTTGATCAGGTTGGCTGCAGCTAGTGGGGTATCGCGATGATCAGTGTTTGATCAGGTTGGCTGCAGCTAGTTGGGTATCGCGATGATCAGTGTTTGATCAGGTTGGCAGGCTGCAGCTAGTGGGGTATCGCGATGATCAGTGTTTGATCAGGTTGGTTACAGCTAGTGGGGTATCGCGATGATCAGTGTTTGATCAGGTTGGCTGCAGCTAGTTGGGTATCGCGATGATCAGTGTTTGATCAGGTTGGCAGGCTGCAGCTAGTGGGGTATCGCGATGATCAGTGTTTGATCAGGTTGGCTGCAGCTAGTGGGGTATCGCGATGATCAGTGTTTGATCAGGTTGGTTGCCTGCAGCTAGTGGGGTATCGCGATGATCAGTGTTTGATCAGGTTGGTTGGCTGCAGCTAGTGGGGTATCGCGATGATCAGTGTTTGATCAGGTTGGCTGGCTGCAGCTAGTGGGGTATCGCGATGATCAGTGTTTGATCAGGTTGGCTGCAGCTAGTGGGGTATCGCGATGATCAGTGTTTGATCAGGTTGGCTGCAGCTAGTGGGGTATCGCGATGATCAGTGTTTGATGAGGTTGGCTGCAGCTAGTTGGGTATCGCGATGATCAGTGTTTGATCAGGTTGGCTGCAGCTAGTTGGGTATCGCGATGATCAGTGTTTGATCAGGTTGGCAGGCTGCAGCTAGTGGGGTATCGCGATGATCAGTGTTTGATCAGGTTGGCTGCAGCTAGTGGGGTATCGCGATGATCAGTGTTTGATCAGGTTGTCAGGCTGCAGCTAGTGGGGTATCGCGATGATCAGTGTTTGATCAGGTTGTCAGGCTGCAGCTAGTGGGGTATCGCGATGATCAGTGTTTGATCAGGTTGGCTGCAGCTAGTGGGGTATCGCGATGATCAGTGTTTGATCAGGTTGGCAGGCTGCAGCTAGTGGGGTATCGCGATGATCAGTATTTGATCAGGTTGGCAGGCTGCAGCTAGTGGGGTATCGCGATGATCAGTGTTTGATCAAGTTGGCAGGCTGCAGCTAGTGGGGTATCGCGATGATCAGTGTTTGATCAGGTTGGCTGCAGCTAGTGGGGTATCGCGATGATCAGTGTTTGATCAGGTTGGCTGCAGCTAGTGGGGTATCGCGATGATCAGTGTTTGATCAGGTTGGCTGCAGCTAGTGGGGTATCGCGATGATCAGTATTTGATCAGGTTGGCTGCAGCTAGTGGGGTATCGCGATGATCAGTGTTTGATCAGGTTGGCTGCAGCTAGTGGGGTATCGCGATGATCAGTGTTTGATCAAGTTGGTAGGCTACAGCTAGTGGGGTATCGCGATGATCAGTGTTTGATCAGGTTGGCAGGCTGCAGCTAGTGGGGTATCGCGATGATCAGTGTTTGATCAGGTTGGCTGCAGCTAGTGGGGTATCGCGATGATCAGTGTTTGATCAGGTTGGCAGGCTGCAGCTAGTGGGGTATCGCGATGATCAGTGTTTGATCAGGTTGGCTGCAGCTAGTGGGGTATCGCGATGATCAGTGTTTGATCAGGTTGGTTGGCAGCAGCTAGTGGGGTATCACGATGATCAGTGTTTGATCAGGTTGGCTGCAGCTAGTGGGGTATCGCGATGATCAGTGTTTGATCAGGTTGGCAGGCTGCAGCTAGTGGGGTATCGCGATGATCAGTGTTTGATCAGGTTGGCTGCAGCTAGTGGGGTATCGCGATGATCAGTGTTTGATCAGGTTGGCAGGCTGCAGCTAGTGGGGTATCGCGATGATCAGTGTTTGATCAGGTTGGCTGGCTGCAGCTAGTGGGGTATCGCGATGATCAGTGTTTGATCAGGTTGGCTGCAGCTAGTGGGGTATCGCGATGATCAGTGTTTGATCAGGTTGGCTGCAGCTAGTTGGGTATCGCGATGATCAGTGTTTGATCAGGTTGGCTGCAGCTAGTGGGGTATCGCGATGATCAGTGTTTGATCAGGTTGTCAGGCTGCAGCTAGTGGGGTATCGCGATGATCAGTGTTTGATCAGGTTGGCTGCAGCTAGTGGGGTATCGGGATGATCAGTGTTTGATCAGGTTGGCTGCAGCTAGTGGGGTATCGCGATGATCAGTGTTTGATCAGGTTGGCTGCAGCTAGTGGGGTATCGCGATGATCAGTGTTTGGTCAGGTTGGCAGGCTGCAGCTAGTGGGGTATCGCGATGATCAGTGTTTGATCAGGTTGGCTGCAGCTAGTGGGGTATCGCGATGATCAGTGTTTGATCAGGTTGGTTGGCTGCAGCTAGTGGGGTATCGCGATGATCAGTGTTTGATTAGGTTGGCTGGCTGCAGCTAGTGGGGTATCGCGATGATCAGTGTTTGATCAGGTTGGCTGCAGCTAGTTGGGTATCGCGATGATCAGTGTTTGATCAGGTTGTCAGGCTGCAGCTAGTGGGGTATCGCGATGATCAGTGTTTGATCAGGTTGGCTGCAGCTAGTGGGGTATCGCGATGATCAGTGTTTGATCAGGTTGGCAGGCTGCAGCTAGTGGGGTATCGCGATGATCAGTGTTTGATCAGGTTGGCTGCAGCTAGTGGGGTATCGCGATGATCAGTGTTTGATCAGGTTGGCTGCAGCTAGTGGGGTATCGCGATGATCAGTGTTTGATCAGGTTGGCTGCAGCTAGTGGGGTATCGCGATGATCAGTGTTTGATCAGGTTGGCTGCAGCTAGTGGGGTATCGCGATGATCAGTGTTTGATCAGGTTGGCTGCAGCTAGTGGGGTATCGCGATGATCAGTGTTTGATCAGGTTGGCTACAGCTAGTGGGGTATCGCGATGATCAGTGTTTGATCAGGTTGGCTGCAGCTAGTGGGGTATCGCGATGATCAGTGTTTGATCAGGTTGGCTGCAGCTAGTGGGGTATCGTGATGATCAGTGTTTGATCAGGTTGGCAGGCTGCAGCTAGTGGGGTATCGCGATGATCAGTATTTGATCAGGTTGGCAGGCTGCAGCTAGTGGGGTATCACGATGATCAGTGTTTGATCAAGTTGGCAGGCTGCAGCTAGTGGGGTATCGCGATGATCAGTGTTTGATCAGGTTGGCTGCAGCTAGTGGGGTATCGCGATGATCAGTGTTTGATCAAGTTGGCAGGCTGCAGCTAGTGGGGTATCGCGATGATCAGTATTTGATCAGGTTGGCTGCAGCTAGTGGGGTATCGCGATGATCAGTGTTTGATCAGGTTGGCTGCAGCTAGTGGGGTATCGCGATGATCAGTGTTTGATCAAGTTGGTAGGCTACAGCTAGTGGGGTATCGCGATGATCAGTGTTTGATCAGGTTGGCAGGCTGCAGCTAGTGGGGTATCACGATGAACAGTGTTTGATCAGGTTGGCTGCAGCTAGTGGGGTATCGCGATGATCAGTGTTTGATCAGGTTGGCAGGCTGCAGCTAGTGGGGTATCGCGATGATCAGTGTTTGATCAGGTTGGCTGCAGCTAGTGGGGTATCGCGATGATCAGTGTTTGATCAGGTTGGCAGGCTGCAGCTAGTGGGGTATCGCGATGATCAGTGTTTGATCAGGTTGGCTGGCTGCAGCTAGTGGGGTATCGCGATGATCAGTGTTTGATCAGGTTGGCTGCAGCTAGTGGGGTATCGCGATGATCAGTGTTTGATCAGGTTGGCTACAGCTAGTGGGGTATCGCGATGATCAGTGTTTGATCAGGTTGGCTGCAGCTAGTGGGGTATCGCGATGATCAGTGTTTGATCAAGTTGGCAGGCTACAGCTAGTGGGGTATCGCGATGATCAGTGTTTGATCAGGTTGGCTGCAGCTAGTGGGGTATCGCGATGATCAGTGTTTGATCAGGTTGGCTGCAGCAAGTGGGGTATCGCGATGATCAGTGTTTGATCAGGTTGGCTGCAGCTAGTGGGGTATCGCGATGATCAGTGTTTGATCAGGGTGGCTGCAGCTAGTGGGGTATCGCGATGATCAGTGTTTGATCAGGTTGGCTGCAGCTAGTGGGGTATCGCGATGATCAGTGTTTGATCAGGTTGGCAGGCTGCAGCTAGTGGGGTATCGCGATGATCAGTGTTTGATCAGGTTGGCTGCAGCTAGTGGGGTATCGCGATGATCAGTGTTTGATCAAGTTGGCAGGCTACAGCTAGTGGGGTATCGCGATGATCAGTGTTTGATCAGGTTGGCTGCAGCTAGTGGGGTATCGCGATGATCAGTGTTTGATCAAGTTGGCAGGCTACAGCTAGTGGGGTATCGCGATGATCAGTGTTTGATCAGGTTGGCTGCAGCTAGTGGGGTATCGCGATGATCAGTGTTTGATCAGTTTGGCAGGCTGCAGCTAGTGGGGTATCGCGATGATCAGTATTTGATCAGGTTGGCAGGCTGCAGCTAGTGGGGTATCGCGATGATCAGTGTTTGATCAGGTTGGCTGCAGCTAGTGGGGTATCGCGATGATCAGTATTTGATCAGGTTGGCTGCAGCTAGTGGGGTATCGCGATGATCAGTGTTTGATCAGGTTGGCAGGCTGCAGCTAGTGGGGTATCGCGATGATCAGTATTTGATCAGGTTGGCTGCAGCTAGTGGGGTATCGCGATGATCAGTGTTTGATCAGGTTGGCTGCAGCTAGTGGGGTATCGTAATGATCAGTGTTTGATCAGGTTGGCTGGCTGCAGCTAGTGGGGTATCGCGATGATCAGTGTTTGATCAGGTTCGCTACAGCTAGTGGGGTATCGCGATGATCAGTGTTTGATCAGGTTGGCTGCAGCTAGTGGGGTATTGGGATGATCAGTGTTTGATCAGGTTGGTTGGCTGCAGCTAGTGGGGTATCGCGATGATCAGTGTTTGATCAGGTTGGCTGGCTGCAGCTAGTGGGGTATCGCGATGATCAGTGTTTGATCAGGTTGGCAGGCTGCAGCTAGTGGGGTATCGCGATGATCAGTGTTTGATCAGGTTGGCTGCAGCTAGTGGGGTATCGCGATGATCAGTGTTTGATCAGGTTGGCTGCAGCTAGTGGGGTATCGCGATGATCAGTGTTTGATCAGGTTGGCTGCAGCTAGTGGGGTATCGCGATGATCAGTGTTTGATCAGGTTGGCTGCAGCTAGTGGGGTATCGCGATGATCAGTGTTTGATCAGGTTGGCTGGCTGCAGCTAGTGGGGTATCGCGATGATCAGTGTTTGATCAGGTTGGCAGGCTGCAGCTAGTGGGGTATCGCGATGATCAGTGTTTGATCAGGTTGGTTGCAGCTGGTTGGGAATCGCGATGATCAGTGTTTGATCAGGTTGGCAGGCTGCAGCTAGTGGGGTATCGCGATGATCAGTGTTTGGTCAGGTTGGCTGCAGCTAGTGGGGTATCGCGATGATCAGTGTTTGATCAGGTTGGCTGCAGCTAGTGGGGTATCGCGATGATCAGTGTTTGATCAGGTTGGCAGCAGCTAGTGGGGTATCGCGATGATCAGTGTTTGGGCCCCAGCTGTTCACAATAGGTATCAATGATCTGGACGTGGGGGCCAAATGTAATCTTTCCAATCCCATTAATATTTCCAAGTTTGCTGATGACACAAAACTAAGTGGGAATGTGAGTTGTGAGGAGGATGCAAAGGAGCTTCCAGGGGATTTAGACAGAGTGAGTGGACAAGAACCTGGCAGATGGAATATAATGTGGAAAAATGTGAAGTTACCCACTCTGGTAGAAAAACAGAAATGCAGAGTATATCTTAAATAGTGAGAGTTTGGGATGTGCAGATGTGCAAAGAGATCTGGGTGCCCTTGTTGATAATTCACTGAAAGCTGACATGCCGGTACAGCGAGCAATTAGGAAGGTATGTTGGCCTTTAATGTCAAGGGTTTGAGTGCAGGAGTAAGGAGGGTTTGTTGCAGCTGTACTTAGCTTCGGCAAGACCATTGTTCCCCTTGGGCACAGTTTTGGTCTCCTTGCCTCAGGAAGCAGTGGCCACAGTGGGAGCACGACAAAGGGTCACCATGCTGATTCCTGGGATGGTGGCATTGTCCTGTGAGGAGAGATTGAGGAGACTGCGTCTGGATTCACTCGAGTTTTGGAGAATGCGAGGTCCCACAGCTTTGACAAAGGGTCACCTGGACTCGAAACGTTCGCTCTTTTCTCTCCCTACAGATGCTGCCAGACCTGCTGAGATTTTCCAGCATTTTCCCTTCCGTTTCAGAGCCACAGCATCCGCAGTAATTTGCTTTTAGAAGAGCAGTGACGTTATGTTGGGGCTGTACAGGGTTTTGGTGAGGCCACAGCTGGAGCACTGTGTTCAGTTCTGGTCACCGCACGATAGGAAGGATGGGATTGCATGAGGCTGCAGAGGAGATTCACCGGGATGTTGTCTGGTGTGAGGGGTCTTTCTGGTTATTCCATCATTTCCTCCCTTTGTTTTTATTTCCCATTATCATTTTTGTCCCATGGGTGATTGATGGACATGTGTCTTTAAGTCAAGCAGCTGAGAGAATGGGGAATTGAGCAGTTACAGGCACTTTGCTCGTCTCTGCGAGTTTGAACAGGAGTTTCAGAGTTTTCAACGGCAGTGTGAGGGATGGGCTGGGACTTGGTTTGATTGATTGGCTCGTGGTCAATGAATTGTCCAAAATGGCGTACTCTGCCTGGTAACAGGTGGTGAGCGGATCCTATCCCAGGAGAATGATTTTCAGAGTCCCAGGAGCTTGGTCTGACTCTGGAAGCACAGGGACAAGGACTCTCGCTCTCTCTCTCTCCTCCGGGTTTTCTCCAGAAAGTCTGTGAGTGCTGTATTCCTGGAACTGCAGAGAAAATGAACGATTACAGGGGAACCATTACAGGCTGTAGACAAAGACAAGAACCTGCTCTCTCTCTCTCTCAGGAAAGGCTCTGGGGGCCGTATTTGTGAAACAACAGAGGCTTAATGAATCTACAGTAAAGCCTCGGACTGAACGTAGAGTTTGAAGAGGAGTGAATTCTGGATAAACCATCTGGAACAAAGATCCTTTCTCCCTTTTACTGATATATTTTACTCCTTTATTCCCCTCTGTGTTTGTCTGTGTGTGTGTGTGTGTGTGTGTGTGTAGAGGGTGGGGACAAGTTAAAGTGGGGATTAGGAATTAGTTAATAGTTAACCAGCTGTATTTGCTGCATATTTCATTATAGCCTTTTTTTAATAAATAAACACTAATTGTGTTTAAATTTACAAACCTGGTGACTGTAATTATTGGGCAGCAAAGAGCCAAAGATTTGGGGTATTTTCATAAGAATGATTGGTTAATTCACTTGTGTTGTGACTCTGGGGCCTGTGGGACTGGGTTTGACTGTGCGCCACTCTGGGGCCTGTGGGACTGGGATTGACTGTGCGCCACTCTGGGGCCTGTGGGACTGGGATTGACTGTGCGCCACTCTGGGGCCTGTGGGACTGGGATTGACTGTGCGCCACTCTGGGGCCTGTGGGACTGGGATTGACTGTGCGCCACTCTGGGGCCTGTGGGACTGGGATTGACTGTGCGCCACTCTGGGGCCTGTGGGACTGGGATTGACTGTGCGCCTGCCCAGGGGATTGTCACACTGGGATGGAACATTTCAGCTATGAAGAGAGGCTGAGTGGGGACCGGATTGAGGCGAATAGGCCATGGGACAGGGTGGATTCAAAGCAGCTGTTCCCCTGAGTTGAAGGGTCAATTACAAAGGGGCAGGAGGTTTAGGAGGGATTTGAGTGAATGTTTTTTCATCCAGAGGTCGGTGGGAATCCGGAATATGCTGCCTGGGGGGTTGGTGAGGAAGGAAACATCACAATCTTTAAAAAGTACTTGGGTGATACTTGGAATGTCAAAATGTTCAAGGCCACAGGCCAAGTGCTGGGGAGTGGGATTAGTGTAGATTTAGAGTAGTTGTTTTAGTCAGTACAGGTTTGATGGGCCAAAGGGCCTCTTCCATTCTGGATGATTCTGTGATTGTATGAAATGTGCTAAACGTCTCTGGAGTTGGTTTGAGACCAGCTGTGATCTGAATGTTTGAAGGAGGGGCTGAATGGTTTCTCCTGTTCCCTTGCTCCTACATCGAATGCCAAAGGTTTCAAAAGTGTTTTTTTTACTAAAAATAGACAACTCTCAGGGTTGGCGTGAACCTTGTGACCTGGGTTGGTAATGGGTTTGAAGATAATAGACAGAGAGTTGAGTTAAAAGGTGTTTGCTGAATGTTGCTATGAGACAAGGAGAGTTCCCTGGAGATGTGTAGCAGGTCCTGAGGTTTAGATTCAGTGGCTGGTGCCCAATGTGTAAATAGGAGTTGGATGTTATGAAGGGACATTAATGGACGCAGTGAGTGGAGACTGTGACAGATGGAGTTCAAGCAGTTTGGACCTGAGAAAGTTACCAAAATATTTTCTAAATGGTGAAAGATGAGGTAAAGGGAGAAGCAAAGAAATGTGTTTAGCTGCAGAAATCAGTCAAACCTGCTCCATTGAAGGGCAGCACGGTGGCCTAGTGGTTAGCACAATCGCCTCACGGCGCTGAGGTCCCAGGTTCGATCCCGGCTCTGGGTCACTGTCCGTGTGGAGTTTGCACATTCTCCCCGTGTTTGCGTGGGTTTTGCCCCACAACCCAAAGATGTGCAGGGTAGGTGGATTGGCCACGCTAAATTGCCCCTCAATTGGAAAAAATAATTGGGTAATCTAAATTTATTTTAAAAAAACCTGCTCCATTTGTTCAAACTTCACAATCAAAGCAAGGTTAATGAAATATTGTCAGTGATCTGTGGGGTTCCAAAACAAAATTGTGTAAATGACCCAAAATTTGAACTTGCTTGGACCCAAATGGATCAGAATGGTGATATTGAGGATGACAATTTAAACACATTTGAGGTTCCATTAATTGCTCCTTTCATATAGTTTTGCATAAATATCTGATTACAGGAATCATTGCGTCAGGCAGAGAGTAAACCTCCCTCTACACTGTCCCCATCACTCCCAGGACAAGTACAGCACGGGGTTAGATACAGAGTAAAGCTCCCTCTACACTGTCCCCATCAAACACTGCCAGGACAGGTACAGCATGGGGTTAGATACAGAGTAAAGCTCCCTCTACACTGTCCCCATCAAACACTCCCAGGACAGGTACAGCATGGGGTTAGATACAGAGTAAAGCTCCCTCTACACTGTCCCCATCAAACACTCCCAGGACAGGTACAGCACAGGGTTAGATACAGAGTAAAGCTCCCTCTACACTGTCCCCATCAAACACTCCCAGGACAGGTACAGCACGGGGTTAGATACAGAGTAAAGCTCCCTCTACACTGTCCCCATCAAACACTCCCAGGACAAGTACAGCACGGGGTTAGATACAGAGTAAAGCTCCCTCTACACTGTCACCATCACTCCCAGGACAGGTACAGCACGGGGTTAGGTACAGAGTAAATCTCCCTCTATACTGTCCCCATCACTCCCAGGACAGGTACAGCACGGGGTTAGATACAGAGTAAATCTCCCTCTACACTGTCCCCATCACTCCCAGGACAGGTACAGCACGGGGTTAGATACAGAGTAAAGCTCCCTCTACACTGTCCCCATCAAACACCCCCAGGACAGGTACAGCAGGGGGTTAGGTACAGAGTAAATCTCCCTCTACACTGTCCCCATCACTCCCAGGACAAGTACAGCACGGGGTTAGATACAGAGTAAAGCTCCCTCTACACTGTCCCCATCAAACACACCCAGGACAGGTGCAGCATGGGGTTAGATACAGAGTAAAGCTCCCTCTACACTGTCCCCATCAAACACTCCCAGGACAGGTACAGCACGGGGTTAGATACAGAGTAAAGCTCCCTCTACACTGTCCCCATCAAACACTCCCAGGACAGGTACAGCACGGGGTTAGATACAGAGTAAAGCTCCCTCTACACTGTCCCCATCAAACACTCCCAGGACAAGTACAGCACGGGGTTAGATACAGAGTAAAGCTCCCTCTACACTGTCACCATCACTCCCAGGACAGGTACAGCACGGGGTTAGATACAGAGTAAATCTCCCTCTACACTGTCCCCATCACTCCCAGGACAGGTACAGCACGGGGTTAGATACAGAGTAAAGCTCCCTCTACACTGTCCCCATCAAACACCCCCAGGACAGGTACAGCAGGGGGTTAGGTACAGAGTAAATCTCCCTCTACACTGTCCCCATCACTCCCAGGACAGGTACAGCACGGGGTTAGATACAGAGTAAAGCTCCCTCTACACTGTCCCCATCAAACACTCCCAGGCCAGGTACAGCACGGGGTTAGATACAGAGTAAAGCTCCCTCTACACTGTCCCCATCAAACACTCCCAGGACAGGTACAGCACGGGATTAGATACAGAGTAAAGCTCCCTCTACACTGCACCCATCAAACACTCCCAGGACAGGTACAGCACGGGGTTAGATACAGAGTAAAGCTCCCTCTACGCTGTCCCCATCAAACACTCCCAGGACAGGTACAGCACGGGGTTAGATACAGAGTAAAGCTCCCTCTACACTGCCCCCATCAAACACTCCCAGGACAGGTACAGCACGGGATTAGATACAGAGTAAAGCTCCCTCTACACTGTCCCCATCAAACACTCCCAGGACAGGTACAGCACGGGATTAGATACAGAGTAAAGCTCCCTCTACACTGTCCCCATCAAACACTCCCAGGACAGGTACAGCACGGGATTAGATACAGAGTAAAGCTCCCTCTACACTGTCCCCATCAAACACTCCCAGGACAGGTACAGCACGGGGTTAGATACAGAGTAAAGCTCCCTCTACACTGTCCCCATCAAACACTCCCAGGACAGGTACAGCACGGGATTAGATACAGAGTAAAGCTCCCTCTACACTGTCCACATCAAACACTCCCAGGACAGGTACAGCACGGGGTTAGATACAGAGTAAAGCTCCCTCTACACTGTCCCCATCAAACACTCCCAGGACAGGTACAGCACGGGGTTAGATACAGAGTAAAGCTCCCTCTACACTGTCCACATCAAACACTCCCAGGACAGGTACAGCATGGGATTAGATACAGAGTAAAGCTCCCTCTACACTGTCCCCATCAAACACTCCCAGGACAGGTACAGCACGGGATTAAATACAGAGTAAAGCTCCCTCTACACTGTCCCCATCAAACACTCCCAGGACAGGTACAGCACAGGGTTAGATACAGAGTAAAGCTGCCTCTACACTGTCCCCATCAAACACTCCCAGGACAGGTACAGCACGGGGTTAGATACAGAGTAAAGCTCCCTCTACACTGTCCCCATCAAACACTCCCAGGACAGGTACAGCACGGGGTTAGATACAGAGTAAAGCTCCCTCTACACTGTCAACATCACTCCCAGGACAGGTACAGCACGGGGTTAGGTACAGAGTAAATCTCCCTCTATACTGTCCCCATCACTCCCAGGACAGGTACAGCACGGGGTTAGATACTGAGTAAATCTCCCTCTACACTGTCCCCATCACTCCCAGGACAGGTACAGCACGGGGTTAGATACAGAGTAAAGCTCCCTCTACACTGTCCCCATCAAACACCCCCAGGACAGTTACAGCAGGGGGTTAGGTACAGAGTAAATCTCCCTCTACACTGTCCCCATCACTCCCAGGACAAGTACAGCACGGGGTTAGATACAGAGTAAAGCTCCCTCTACACTGTCCCCATCAAACACACCCAGGACAGGTACAGCACGGGATTAGATACAGAGTAAAGCTCCCTCTACACTGTCCCCATCAAACACTCCCAGGACAGGTACAGCACGGGGTTAGATACAGAGTAAAGCTCCCTCTACACTGTCCCCATCAAACACTCCCAGGACAGGTACAGCACGGGATTAGATACAGAGTAAAGCTCCCTCTACACTGTCCACATCAAACACTCCCAGGACAGGTACAGCACGGGGTTAGATACAGAGTAAAGCTCCCTCTACACTGTCCCCATCAAACACTCCCAGGACAGGTACAGCACGGGGTTAGATACAGAGTAAAGCTCCCTCTACACTGTCCACATCAAACACTCCCAGGACAGGTACAGCACGGGATTAGATACAGAGTAAAGCTCCCTCTACACTGTCCCCATCAAACACTCCCAGGACAGGTACAGCACGGGATTAAATACAGAGTAAAGCTCCCTCTACACTGTCCCCATCAAACACTCCCAGGACAGGTACAGCACAGGGTTAGATACAGAGTAAAGCTGCCTCTACACTGTCCCCATCAAACACTCCCAGGACAGGTACAGCACGGGGTTAGATACAGAGTAAAGCTCCCTCTACACTGTCCCCATCAAACACTCCCAGGACAGGTACAGCACAGGGTTAGATACAGAGTAAAGCTGCCTCTACACTGTCCCCATCAAACACTCCCAGGACAGGTACAGCACGGGGTTAGATACAGAGTAAAGCTCCCTCTACACTGTCCCCATCAAACACTCCCAGGACAGGTACAGCACGGGGTTAGATACAGAGTAAAGCTCCCTCTACACTGTCAACATCACTCCCAGGACAGGTACAGCACGGGGTTAGGTACAGAGTAAATCTCCCTCTATACTGTCCCCATCACTCCCAGGACAGGTACAGCACGGGGTTAGATACAGAGTAAAGCTCCCTCTACACTGTCCCCATCACTCCCAGGACAGGTACAGCACGGGGTTAGATACAGAGTAAAGCTCCCTCTACACGGTCCCCATCAAACACCCCCAGGACAGGTAAAGAAAGGGGTTTGATACAGAGTAAATCTCCCTCTACACTGTCCCCATCACTCCCAGGACAAGTACAGCACGGGGTTAGATACAGAGTAAAGCTCCCTCTACACTGTCCCCATCAAACACACCCAGGACAGGTACAGCATGGGGTTAGATACAGAGTAAAGCTCCCTCTACACTGTCCCCATCAAACACTCCCAGGACAGGTACAGCACGGGGTTAGATACAGAGTAAAGCTCCCTCTACACTGTCCCCATCAAACACTCCCAGGACAGGTACAGCACGGGGTTAGATACAGAGTAAAGCTCCCTCTACACTGTCCCCATCAAACACTCCCAGGACAAGTACAGCACGGGGTTAGATACAGAGTAAAGCTCCCTCTACACTGTCACCATCACTCCCAGGACAGGTACAGCACGGGGTTAGATACAGAGTAAAGCTCCCTCTACACTGTCCCCATCAAACACCCCCAGGACAGGTACAGCAGGGGGTTAGGTACAGAGTAAATCTCCCTCTACACTGTCCCCATCACTCCCAGGACAGGTACAGCACGGGGTTAGATACAGAGTAAAGCTCCCTCTACACTGTCCCCATCAAACACTCCCAGGCCAGGTACAGCACGGGGTTAGATACAGAGTAAAGCTCCCTCTACACTGTCCCCATCAAACACTCCCAGGACAGGTACAGCACGGGATTAGATACAGAGTAAAGCTCCCTCTACACTGCCCCCATCAAACACTCCCAGGACAGGTACAGCACGGGGTTAGATACAGAGTAAAGCTCCCTCTACGCTGTCCCCATCAAACACTCCCAGGACAGGTACAGCACGGGGTTAGATACAGAGTAAAGCTCCCTCTACACTGCCCCCATCAAACACTCCCAGGACAGGTACAGCACGGGGTTAGATACAGAGTAAAGCTCCCTCTACACTGTCCCCATCAAACACTCCCAGGACAGGTACAGCACGGGTTAGATACAGAGTAAAGCTCCCTCTACACTGTCCCCATCAAACACTCCCAGGACAGGTACAGCACGGGATTAGATACAGAGTAAAGCTCCCTCTACACTGTCCCCATCAAACACTCCCAGGACAGGTACAGCACGGGGTTAGATACAGAGTAAAGCTCCCTCTACACTGTCCCCATCAAACACTCCCAGGACAGGTACAGCACGGGATTAGATACAGAGTAAAGCTCCCTCTACACTGTCCACATCAAACACTCCCAGGACAGGTACAGCACGGGGTTAGATACAGAGTAAAGCTCCCTCTACACTGTCCCCATCAAACACTCCCAGGACAGGTACAGCACGGGGTTAGATACAGAGTAAAGCTCCCTCTACACTGTCCACATCAAACACTCCCAGGACAGGTACAGCACGGGATTAGATACAGAGTAAAGCTCCCTCTACACTGTCCCCATCAAACACTCCCAGGACAGGTACAGCACGGGATTAGATACAGAGTAAAGCTCCCTCTACACTGTCCCCATCAAACACTCCCAGGACAGGTACAGCACAGGGTTAGATACAGAGTAAAGCTGCCTCTACACTGTCCCCATCAAACACTCCCAGGACAGGTACAGCACGGGGTTAGATACAGAGTAAAGCTCCCTCTACACTGTCCCCATCAAACACTCCCAGGACAGGTACAGCACGGGGTTAGATACAGAGTAAAGCTCCATCTACACTGTCCCCATCAAACACTCCCAGGACAGCTACAGCACGGGGTTAGATACAGAGTAAAGCTCCCCCTACACTGTCCCCATCAAACACTCCCAGGACAGGTACAGTACGGGGTTAGATACAGAGTAAAGCTCCCTCTACACTGTCCCTATCAAACACTCCCAGGACAGGTACAGCACGGGGTTAGATACAGAGTAAAGCTCCCAGGACAGGTACAGTACGGGGTTAGATACAGAGTAAAGCTCCCTCTACACTGCCCCATCAAACACTCCCAGGACAGGTACAGTACGGGGTTAGATACAGAGTAAAGCTCCCTCTACACTGTCCCTATCAAACACTCCCAGGACAGGTACAGCACGGGGTTAGATACAGAGTAAAGCTCCCAGGACAGGTACAGCACGGGGTTAGATACAGAGTAAAGCTCCCAGGACAGGTACAGCATGGGTTCACATATATGAGGGGCTGGATTCTCCGTCGATGGATCCTCTGTTTCGCCGGCAGCGCTGTCTCGCCCGGGGATTTTCCGATGGCATTGGGGTGCCGACAATGGCCAGCTGGCGGGATGGAGAATCCGGCTGCCAGTGTAGGTAGGATTGGGAATGAAAATATTTAATAATGTGTTGAAGTGTTTGGCCGTCACTTACTCAATTCTTATTGTCACAGTGCTGCTGACCTGGGTGAATTGCTTCAGCGTCCGATGGGTTACCCGAATCCAGGATTTCTTCACTGCTGGTAAACTCCTGGCTCTTGCACTCATCATTGTCCTGGGGCTTGTACAGATCTGTAAAGGTAAGCGACACAATCCTCACAGAATCAAAACATCAGAAACTCTCCGGTTGCGAAATTCTGTTGATCACTGTCTCCATGCAGAGGATTTTAACCCAGCCAATCTACAACAACTTGCATTTTTATAGCATCTCGGGAGCACAAAGTGTTGTGAAGTGCTTGACAGGAACCATTTCAAACAGATATCTGATACTGACTGCCATCAGGAAATGTTTGAAAGATTCGTCAGTGAGGAAGATTTTAAGGAACATCTTGAGGGAGGATGTCAGGCCTGGAGGTTTGTTTGAACATAAACTGTTTATTGTAATCACAACTTTTACATATCTCAGGGTATAGACCTATCCAGCTGCTTTCCTCACATCAACATCTCTGAGACTGTCTCTATACAAACTCGAACACATGTCAATCTATACATCATACCGTGGATGCCTAGCAACAGCCATGTTCCTCTTTCTATTCACCTGAAGAAGGAGCCGTGCTCCGAAAGCTCGAGTTTGAAACAAACCTGTTGGACTTTAACCTGGTGTTGTAAGACTTCTTACTGTCCTCTTTCTATTGGCTGTGTTGTGGGGGACTCTCTGATTACTGCATGGACAGGGTGGATGTGGAGAGGGAGTTTCCTCTTGCTGCAGGATCCACAACTTGGGGTCACGGTTTTCGGTGTTGCTCATTGAAGACGGAGATGATGAGAATGTTTTTCCTCTCACAGGGTCGTTCGCCTCTGGAACTCTCTTCCTGAGAAGTCAGTGGAAACAGAGGCCGGGACTCTCCGACCCTGCGCCGGGGCGGAGAATCCCCGGCAGGGATGCGCCCCGCCGCCCGGATGCCGGCTTCCCTATTCTCCAACACCGTTTTTCAGGCACCCGCGGGATTCCTGCCGTTGACAACCCCCCCCCCCCCCCTCCCCCCGGCAATTATCCGAGCCCCGATGGGCCGAGTGGCCGACGAGTTTGGCCGAGTCCCGTATTGTGGATTACACACCTCCCACACGGCGGGACCTGGAAGGTGAGTGTGCGGGGGCCATCCTGGAGGGGGGGGCGGGGTGATCCAACCCTGGGGGAGGGGGCCCCCACGGTGGCCTGGCCCGCAATCGGGGCCAACCAATCAGAGGGTGGGCTGGTTCCATGGGGCCTACTTTACTCGTGCTGGGTCCCGGTAGGACTCCGCCATATTGCACGGGGGCCGGCACATGCGCGGAAATACGCCAGCCGTTCCGTGCACACGCGGGCCGTTCGGCGCCGGCTGGGCTCCGGGAACCACTCTGGCGGCAACCTAACCCTCCAGGAAGGGGGGAGTTCCTCACTTTCGGGGGCCGTAGACGCCGGAGTGGTTGGCGCCGGTTTTCACGCCAGCGTGGGGACACAGCCCCGTTATTGCAGAATCCCGCCCAGAGTCTTTGCAAATTTTGAAAGCAGAGTGAGATAGATTCTTGATTGACAAGGGGGTGAAAGGTTATCGAGGATGGGCAAGAATGTGAAGTTTGGGTACAAATTAGATCAGCCATGGTCTGATTGAATGGCGGAGTAGGCCCGAGGCCTGAGTGGCCACTCCTGATCTGAATTAGAATGTACATATCAACACATGAATCAAGCCGGTAAGATTTCTACGTTTCGTTGCTCCAGCGCACAAGAATTCTTCATCTTCCCTTTTTGTCCCAGTAGTCATTCACTTGAAGGCTCCGCCTCTGTTAACATCCTCACCAATTTTTGTACATGGCCATTCTTTTCACACATAGAATTAACAAATTTTCTTTCCATTTTTTATATATATCTTTGGAAATGTTGGGCAGAATTCTCTCAAACAATGACCGGGCGGGAGAGCCAGTGGGAATTACACTGATTCCATCACAATCCTCCAACGCTTAGTGCGCAATCTACCGGCCGCATCGCGCTCGAGCGAGGGTACGACAGGACCGTTCGATCATGGGAGAGGCCAAAATCAGTTTCCAATCTAACCCATCATCCCCGTTGGCGAGAAAGCCACTCTCCATTCCATTAACGCGAATGACCCCCATCTAACGGCCGCCCATGATCTAACCACCAAGTGGCCACGCGGGTGCCATTAGAACTCCTTTTTACAAACGGAAAGCTGGCAGAAGGGCTGCTGTGGGGGTCCGCGGAGGTGAAGGGTATTTTCGCTCCTGGGCAATGAGTCTAGGGGCACTGGGGTTTCTGCCCCGGTGCTCGTTGGGGAGGAGACCCCAGGGGGGACAGTCTCGGTGGGGGGGTGGGAACCACCATCTGTGGGGTCCACCATGCCAACCCCAGATGGTCTATACCCATAACGGGGGCAGCTCCAGCTTCTGCCCATCTGTCCCAGCATCCACCCAAGTCCCCCACCGACCGTGACTTTTGCCAACAGGGAATTGGGAATCGTAATAATGTGAGCACTACTCGGCTCCCAATGGATTCTCGTGCGGAGAAGTGTCATGTCGCCACTCAGTGTGGCGGAGTTACTGCCCAGCAACCCAACCAGAAGGTGAGGCCTGACCTCGGGAGGCTTCAACACCACAGACACAGAAAGCAAAGTCCAAACAGCCAGGAGCTGGACCACAGCACTCGGGGCATCGCCTTACCCTGAGGGTGAGTGTGGAGACCAGGGAAGGAACCAGAGCCCGGTCCAGGTAACCTCACTGGTGGGTGCCAGGGGCAGAGGATCTGGGATCCGGTGCCTGAGGACTTTCACTGTGTCCTGGGGAATCCTGGGAGCCGGGAGGCTGCAGCTTGGACCAGAGTGAGTATATTCTCTTCTCAATGTGCTCACCTGGTTCACACTCAGCGAGAGCCTCAATCCGGCTGCTTCGGGTGCTGCAGGTCAGGAGCTTCCCGCTGGGTTCCACGCCCAGCACACACGGCTCTCTCAGTATCCTCCTGGGACAGCCTCTCAGTATCCTCCTGGGACAGCCTCTCAGTATCCTCCTGGGGCAGCATCATGTGGACCAGACAGAGAATCGCCCCCATAATGTTTTTCAAAATATTCTTTCCAATGTCCTCCCATTGCCTTTAGTTCTTCAGTGTTTTCTTGTACCTCTTGGCTTCCGCCTGGAACATGTGGGGCTGGATTCTCTGCTCTCTGACGGCAAAATCGCATTTGGCGAGGGGGTGGAGAGTTCCTGATGATGCCAATATTGGGGGTGCGCTGCTTTCGCAATGCTCCACCCCCTGAAAAGCGGAGCACTCCAGGTGTACGGTGCACGCTGTATCCACGGCCTCAGGCCATTGCCTGAAGCCTGCCCTGCGATGCTCCGCTCCGGACCGGCCGGGTTCCTGACGGCGTGGGTCTCTCACGGTCCCACCCATCGGGGACTCAGTGTGGCGGCTGTAGATTCAGTCCAGCGCAGCCACAGTTGGGGGAGGGCCGATCCGCGGCAGGGGTGGCTTTATTCGGGTCTGGGGCAATGTGGACGGGGCGCTCCGGGGTGTGTGAGTGGCCGAGGGAGGGATGATTGTTGCAGTCTGGGTCCTGGGGCTGAGTCCGCCATGGAGCACAGTGCGGCCGCTGCAGGCCGATGTCCTCAGGGCCGGATCAGCAGCTAGAGCTGGGAGCTCTATGCTACCTCCCTGCTATCCCCCAGCAAAACAGCGAGTCGGTGGCTGTTTTACGCCAGTTTTCCTGGTGTAAAACACCAGTTTCATGCCGATATAGGGACTGAGCCTCCCAAACGGAGAATCCCTGCCGATTGGTTCTTCAGTTTGTTCAGAGTGACATTAAATTCATTTTTTCTTCCTAATTTCCCAGAGGAACAAACTTTGAGCTGAGGGATCCCTGCAGAATGTGAAGGTCCTTCAACAAGTTTTCCTTTTCTTTACGAGGCCCAATTGCTTCATGCAATTCCGACCGGGATTGTCCGTTCTGGAATCTCTGGCTCCTCCTCCGCTGGTCAGTGGGATTTCCCATTGTGACCACCCCGCGCTGCCAGGAATCCCGTGGGTGGGGGTGCGCTACAGGCGGGAAATGTGGATCGTAACAACCAGATAATTCCGGCCTTAATGGTCCCGCCAGCGGAGAATCGGAATGTTTCGCCCGGTACTTTCTTGCCTGCGTAGGTTTATTTTTGTAATCGAGCTGGAAAGTGTCTTGTTGTAAAGGGTTAATAACCTCGCTGCCCAGTCCTGCTAACCACAGGTGGTTGAGGTAGAGCGTGTGACAGGCGTGTGGTTTTACTGTAATGCAGGATCGTTTGATCGATTCCCCCGTTTACTGAACCGAATTCACTCTTACCTCGGTATCCCAATTCCTCCTTTAACCCATTGTTGGAATGTCATTGGGAAGCCATCTTCACACTTTCCCTCTTGGTCTTTTTTCTTCAATTTTGTTCAAATTCCATTTCTTCTGTCTCTCCCCTCTCTCCTTAAATCTCTGATATTTGCTACTGAAGCAAAGTTGCAAGAAATACTTTGTGAAACGAGTCCTTAACTGAATTTCAACATTCTTTCCAACTCCAATGTTTTGGAAAGTTCTCACAGTTCAAGGTGGATTACGGACAAACTGCAATTTATCTTATATTTTAGGGACAAATTGTCCTTGTCAATTCTAAATCCGCATTGCATCACTTCGACACTCAAACCTCCATCTCACGCAGCTTGAATTTTATTCAGAGTTTCACATTGAATGAATTTTAGTTTCCTATCTGAGCTGATGCAAAATAAATGTTTTTCTTTACAGAACTGAACATGGCAATAACAAAACTCATATCTCAAAACAGAAAGATTAAATTCATTTGCTAAATTTTAACTTTAACTATTCCTAACTGGCCAGTAGGGAAGGGTGAATATGTGACTGAATGTTTAGCACAGTGTCTCCCCTTCGTACGCGCACAAGGAGCCGTACTTTTCCTCGGGAATTTGTCTCCAGCTCTGAATGGTCTTGATTAAGGTTTACAAAATGCTTCTTCACAGCAACAATGCTCTGAGACTCAAAGCTGTATTTCATTTACTGTTTGGCCAGCTGAATTGTTTCATTTTCTGGATTTTATGGTTTCCTACGCTTTCAGACGAGGCTGTGACACTGTCCCCTCACCTTCCCACTCCTCAGCAAATTTGAGTTTGTTCCTTCAGGCTTGGCCTTACCCTGTAGGTTTATTAATGTACTAGTTATGGCCATTGAGCCATGGGCCTAGCGTCCTTGGCCCAAGGGGCAGTCTGTATCGGACGGGAGTGGCCCCACCCTTCTGTGCCCAACAACATCACTGCAAACTGCAGCCGCCAATTGTTGTGGATTTTTTCATTCATTTGTCTAACCATTTGTAAATATAAACTTATGTAGAAACCATTCCCCCATCTCTGTTATTTGTCCTCCTTCTGACCCACCCACCAGCTCGTCCGTCCCCAGGTGGATTGTATGGCTTCCAATTGACTTTCTGCACTTCCTGGACCCATTTTGACAGATTGTCCGCTGTGAACCTCATGATGGAGCTCTGGCTGCCCAATCGCAGTCTGCAGCCCTCCTTCTTCTCAGATGTTCCTCCTGTTTCTCTGCAGTTAGTTGCATTTTGTTGCGATGCTGTGAGTGTTTCCCTGTGTCTGCCTTGGAGTGATCCTGGCGCTGGAGGTCCCGAGCACCATGTCCAGGATAATCAGGCTGAGGCGGGTCTGGAGCCGATGTCCCATCAACAACTCTGCTGGTGCCACACGTGAAGTTGCCAAGGGAGTCATCCTGTAGCTGAATAGAAACCGGGCCAGTCGTGTCCCCAAGACCCCGTCGTCGCCCTCATGAACGTGTGGACCGGCCTCTCAGCCAAACTGCTTGATGCTGAGGGATACCAGGCACCGTACTGTGTGATATGGGGTGGTCCGTACGGGGAGGTCCATACTGGGTGATACAGGGCGGTCCATACTGGGTGATACGGGGAGGTTCGTACTGGGTAATATGGGGAGGTCCGTACGGGGAGGTCCGTAATGGGTGATACGGGGGGGTCCGTACTGGGTAATATGGGGAGGTCCGTACAGGGGGTCCGTACTGGGTGATACGGGGGGTCCGTACTGGGTGACACGGGGCGTCCGTACTGGGTGATACGGGGCGGTCTGTACTGGGGGATACAGGGAGTGTCCGTACTGGGTGATACGGGCGGTCTGTACTGGGGGATTCGGGGGGGTCCGTACTGGGTGTCACGGGGGGGTCCGTACTGGGTGACACGGGGGGGTCCGTACTGGGGGATACGGGGCGTCCGTACTGGGTGATACGGGGGGTCCGTACTGGGTGTCACGTTGGGTCCGTACTGGGTGACACGGGGGGGTCCGTACTGGGGGATACGGGGGGTCCGTACTAGGTGATACGGGGGGTCCGTACTGGGTGTCACGTTGGGTCCGTACTGGGTGACACGGGGGGGTCCGTACTGGGTGATACGGGGGGGTCCGTACTGGGTAATATGGGGAGGTCCGTACAGGGGGTCCGTACTGGGTGACACGGGGGGTCCGTACTGGGTGATACGGGGGGTCCGTACTGGGTGATACGGGGGGTCCGTACTGGGTGATACGGGGAGGTCTGTACTGGGTGTCACGGGGGGGGTCCGTACTGGGTGATACGGGGCGTCCGTACTGGGGGATACGGGGGTCCGTACTGGGTGATACGGGGCGGTCTGTACTGGGTGATACGGGGTGGTCCGTACTGGGTGATACGGGGCGGTCCGTACTGGGTGACACGGGGGGTCCGTACTGGGTGACACGGGGGGTCCGTACTGGGTGATACGGGGGGGGGTCCGTACTGGGTGATACGGGGGGTCCGTACTGGGTGATACGGGGCGGTCCGTACTGGGTGACACGGGGGGTCCGTACTGGGTGTCACGGGGGGGTCCGTACTGGGTGATACGGGGGGTCCGTACTGGGTGATACGGGGGGTCCGTACTGGGTGATACGGGGCGGTCCGTACTGGGTGATACAGGGGGGTCCGTACTGGGTGATACAGGGGGGTCCGTACTGGGTGATACAGGGGGGTCTGTACTGGGTGTCACGGGGGGTCCGTACTGGGTGGCACAGGGCGGTCTGTACTGGGTGATACGGGGGGGGGTCCGTACTGGGTGATACGGGGGGGGGTCCGTACTGGGTGATACGGGGCGGTCCGTACTGGGTGATACGGGGGGTCCGTACTGGGTGATACGGGGGGTCCGTACTGGGTGATACGGGGGTCCGTACTGGGTGATACGGGGCGGTCCGTACTGGGTGATACGGGGGGGTCCATACTGGGTGATACAGGGGGGTCCGTACTGGGTGATACGGGGGGTCCGTACTGGGTGATACGGGGGGGTCCGTACTGGGTGATACGGGGGGGGGTCCGTACTGGGTGATACGGGGGGGGTCCGTACTGGGTGATACGGGGGGGGGGGTCCGTACTGGGTGATACGGGGGGTCCGTACTGGGTGATACGGGGCGGTCCGTACTGGGTGATACGGGGGGTCCGTACTGGGTGATACGGGGGGGTCCGTACTGGGTGATACAGGGGGGTCCGTACTGGGTGATACAGGGGGGTCCGTACTGGGTGATACGGGGGGTCCGTACTGGGTGATACGGGGGGTCCGTACTGGGTGATACGGGGGGTCCGTACTGGGTGATACGGGGGGTCCGTACTGGGTGATACGGGGGGTCCGTACTGGGTGACACGGGGGGTCTGTACTGGGTGATACGGGGGGTCCGTACTGGGTAATATGGGGACGTCCGTACTGGGTGATACGGGGAGTCTGTACTGGGTGACACGGGGGGTCTGTACTGGGTGATACGGGGGGTCCGTACTGGGTAATATGGGGACGTCCGTACTGGGTGATACGGGGAGTCCGTACTGGGTAATATGGGGACGTCCGTACTGGGTGATACGGGGGGTCCGTACTGGGTGATACGGGGGGTCCGTACTGGGTAATATGGGGACGTCCGTACTGGGTGATACGGGGAGTCCGTACTGGGTGATACGGGGGGTCCGTACTGGGTGATACGGGGGGTCCGTACTGGGTGGCACAGGGCGGTCTGTACTGGGAATGCTGGGAGATACGTACTGGGTGATCATTGGGCAAAGCTGGGTGTTTGCCCCGCACTGGACCATGTGTTGGGCCCTCGACAGCTGCGGGTCCGTCTGGGTCTATTATTTGATTGGAGCCACTGTGACCACCAAGTTATCCATAATGTGGAGCTTCTGCTACCAATGCGGTCGAGGCGGGAGCTGGCGGTCTTGTGGAGCGGAGCAAGTGGACAGCGTTCCGGTGTTCCAGTGTGTGGGATCCGTGTGGCCGGGCCGTGTTCCAGTGTGTGGGATCCGTGTTCCAGTGTGTGGGATCCGTGTTCCAGTGTGTGGGATCCGTGTTCCAGTGTGTGGGATCCGTGTGGCCGGGCCATGTACCAGTTTGTGGGATCCACGTTCCAGTGTGTGGGATCCATTTTCCAGGGTGTGGGATCTGTGTTCCAGTGTGTGGGATCCATGTTCCAGTGTGTGGGATCCATTTTCCAGTATGTGGGATCCGTGTTCCAGTGTGTGGGATCCGTGTTCCAGTGTGTGGGATCCCTGTGCCCGGGCTGTGTTCCAGTGTGTGGGATCCATGTTCCAGTGTGTGGGATCCGTGTTCCAGTGTGTGGGGTCCATGTTCCAGTGTGTGGAATCCGTGTTCCAGTGTGTGGGATCCACGTTCCAGTGTGTGGGATCCGTGTGTCCGGGCCATGTTCCAGTGTGTGGGATCCGTGTGCCCAGGCCGTGTTCCAGTTTGTGGGATCCGTGTGCCCGGGCCGTGTTCCAGTGTCCGGCATCTGTGTGGCCGAGCTGTGTTCCAGTGTGTGGGATCCGTGTTGCAGTGTGTGGGATCCGTGTGCCCGGGCCGTGTTCCAGTGTGTGGGATCCATGTTCCAGTGTGTGGGATGCTCGTTCCAGTGTATGGGATCTGTGTGTCCGGGCCATGTTCCAGTGTGTGGGATCCGTGTGCCCACGCCGTGTTCCAGTTTGTGGGCTCCATGTGCACGGGCCGTGTTCCAGTGTGTGGGATCCATGTGGCCGGGCCGTGTTCCAGTGTGTGGGATCCCTGTTGCAGTGTGTGTGATCCGTGTGGCCGGGCCGTGTTCCAGTGTGTGGGATCCGTGTGGCCGGGCCGTGTTCCAGTGTGTGGGATCCGTGTTGCAGTGTGTCGGATCCATGTGGCCGGGCCGTGTTCCAGTGTGTATGATCCGTGTGGCCGGGCCGTGTTCCAGTGTGTGGGATCCGTGTGGCCGGGCCGTGTTCCAGTTTGTGGGATCCCTGTGCCTGGGCCATGTTCCAGTGTGTGGGATCCGTGTGCCTGGGCCATGTTCCAGTGTGTGTGATCCGTGTGGCCGGGCCGTGTTCCAGTGTGTGGGATCCGTGTGGCCGGGCCGTGTTCCAGTTTGTGGGATCCCTGTGCCTGGGCCATGTTCCAGTGTGTGGGATCCGTGTGCCTGGGCCATGTTCCAGTGTGTGTGATCCGTGTGGCCGGGCCGTGTTCCAGTGTGTGGGATCCGTGTGGCCGGGCCGTGTTCCAGTTTGTGGGATCCCTGTGCCTGGGCCATGTTCCAGTGTGTGGGATCCGTGTGCCTGGGCCGTGTTCCAGTGTGTGGGATCCGTGTGGCCGGGCCGTGTTCCAGTTTGTGGGATCCCTGTGCCTGGGCCATGTTCCAGTGTGTGGGATCCGTGTGCCTGGGCCATGTTCCAGTGTGTGTGATCCGTGTGGCCGGGCCATGTTCCAGTGTGTGGGATCCACGTTCCAGGTTGTGTGGGATCCACGTTCCAGTGTGTGGATACGTGTTCCAGTGTGTGGGATCCATGTTCCAGTGTGTGGATACGTGTTCCAGTGTGTGGGATCCATGTTCGTGTGTGGGATCCATGTTCCAGTGTGTGGGATCCATGTTCTAGGGTGTGGAATCTGTGTTCCAGTGTGTGGGATCCATGTTCCAGTGTGTGGATACGTGTTCCAGTGTGTGGGATCAATGTTCCAGTGTGTGGGATCCGTGTTCCAGTGTGTGGGATCCGTGTTCCAGTGTTGGGATCGGTGTCCCAGTATGTGGGATCCGTGTACCCGGGCTGTGTTCCAGTGTGTGGGATCCGTGTTCCAGTGTGTGGGATCCATGTTCCAGTGTGTGGGATCCACGTTCCAGTGTGTGTGTGATCCGTGTTCCAGTGTGTGGGATCCCTGTGCCCGGGCTGTGTTCCAGTGTGTGGGATCCATGTTCCAGTGTGTGGGATCCATGTTCCAGTGTGTGGGATCCGTGTTCCAGTGTGTGGGATCCACGTTCCAGTGTGTGGGATCCGTGTGCCCAGGCCGTGTTCCAGTTTGTGTGATCCGTGTGCCCGGGCCGTGTTCCAGTGTGTGGGATCAGTGTTGCAGTGTGTGGGATCCGTGTGCCCGGGCCGTGTTCCAGTGTGTGGGATCCGTGTTCCAGTGTGTGGGATCCGTGTTCCAGTGTGTGGGATCCTCGTTCCAGTGTATGGGATCCGTGTGTCCGGGCCATGTTCCAGTGTGTGGGATCCATGTGCCCAGGCCGTGTTCCAGTTTGTGGGCTCCGTGTGCCTGGGCCTCGTTCCAGTGTGTGGGATCCATGTGGCCGGGCCGTGTTCCAGTGTGTGGGATTCGTGTTGCAGTGTGTGGGGTCCGTGTGGCCGGGCCGTGTTCCAGTGTGTGGGATCCGTGTGGCCGGGCCGTGTTCCAGTGTGTGGGATCCGTGTGGCCGGGCCGTGTTCCAGTGTGTGGGATCCATGTTCCAGTGTGTGGGATCCGTGTTCCAGTGCGTGGGATCCATGTTCCAGTGTGTGGGATCCGTGTTCCAGTGTGTGGCATCCGTGTTCCAGTGTGTCGGATCCACGTTCCAGTGTGTGGGATCTGTGCGTCCGGGCCATGTTCCAGTGTGTGGGATCCGTGTGGCCGGGTCGTGTTCCAGTTTGTGGGATCCGTGTGGTCGGGCCGTGTTCCAATGTGTGGGATCCGTGTGCCCGGGCCGTGTTCCAGTGTGTGGGATCCGTGTTGCAGTGTGTGGGATCCATGTTCCAGTGTGTGGCTACGTGTTCCAGTGTGTGGGATCCATGTTCCAGTTTGTGGGATCCATGTTCCAGTGTGTGGGATCCGTGTTCCAGTGTGTGGGATCCATGTTCCAGGGTGTGGAATATGTGTTCCAGTGTGTGGGATCCATGTTCCAGTGTGTGGATACATGTTCCAGTGTGTGGGATCCATGTTTCAGTGTGTGGGATCCGTGTTCCAGTGTGTGGGATCCGTGTTCCAGTGTGTGGGATCCGTGTTCCAGTGTTGGGATCCATGTTCCAGTGTGTGGGATCCGTGTGGCCGGGCCGTGTTCCAGTGTGTGGGATCCGTGTTCCAGTGTGTGGGATCCATGTTCCAGTGTGTGGGATCCATGTTCCAGTGTGTGGGAGCCGTGTTCCAGTGTGTGGGAGCCGTGTGGCCGGGCGGTGTTCCAGTGTGTGGGATCCGTGTTCCAGTGTGTGGGATACGTGTTCCAGTGTGTGGGATCCATGTTCCAGTGTGTGGGATCCGTGTTCTAGTGTGTGGGATCCGTGTTCCAGTGTGTCGGATCCACGTTCCAGTGTGTGGGATCCGTGTGTCCGGGCCATGTTCCAGTGTGTGGATACGTGTGTCCGGGCCGTGTTCCAGTTTGTGGGATCCATGTGCCCGGGCCGTGTTCCAGTGTGTGGGATCCGTGTAGCCGGGTCGTGTTCCAGTGTGTGGGATCCGTGTGCCCGGGCCGTGTTCCAGTGTGTGGGATCCGTGTTGCAGTGTGTGGGATCCATGTTGCAATGTTTCGGATCCGTGTTGCAGTGTGTGGGATCCGTGTTGCAGTGTGTGGGATCCGTGTTGCAGTGTGTGGGATCCGTGTTGCAGTGTGTGGGATCCATGTTGCAGTGTGTGGGATCCGTGTTGCAGTGTGTGGTATCCGTGTTGCAGTGTTTGGGATCCGTGTTGAAGTGTGTGGGATCCGTGTTGCAGTGTGTGGGATCCGTGTTGCAGTGTGTGGGATCCGTGTTGAAGTGTGTGGGATCCGTGTTCCAGTGTGTGGGATCCGTGTTGCAGTGTGTGGGATAAATAAGAACATAAGAACATAAGAACTAGGAGCAGGAGTAGGCCATCTGGCCCCTCGAGCCTGCTCCGCCATTCAATTAGATCATGGCTGATCTTTTATGGACTCAGCTCCACTTTCCGGCCCGAACACCATAACCCTTAATCCCTTTATTCTTCAAAAAACTATCTATCTTTATCTTAAAAACATTTAATGAAGGAGCCTCAACTGCTTCACTGGGCAAGGAATTCCATAGATTCACAACCCTTTGGGTGAAGAAGTTCCTCCTAAACTCAGTCCTAAATCTACTTCCCCTTATTTTGAGGCTATGTCCCCTAGTTCTGCTTTCACCCGCCAGTGGAAACAACCTGCCCGCATCTATCCTATCTATTCCCTTCATAATTTTTAATGTTTCTATAAGATCCTTCTAAATTCCAACGAGTACAGTCCCAGTCTACTCAACCTCTCCTCGTAATCCAACCCCTTCAGATCTGGGATTAACCTAGTGAATCTCCTCTGCACACCCTCCAGCGCCAGTACGTCCTTTCTCAAGTAAGGAGACCAAAACTGAACACAATACTCCAGGTGTGGCCGCACTAACACCTTATACAATTGCAACATAACCTCCCTAGTCTTAAACTCCATCCCTCTAGCAATGAAGGACAAAATTCCATTTTGCAGTGTTGCAGTGTGTGGGATCCGTGTTGCAGTGTGTGGGATCCGTGTTGCAGTGTGTGGGATCCATGTTGCAGTGTGTGGGATCCGTGTTGCAGTGTGTGGGATCCGTGTTGCAGTGTGTGGGATCCGTGTTGCAGTGTGTGGGATCCGTGTTGCAGTGTGTGGAATCCGTGTTGCAGTGTGTGGGATCCGTGTTGCAGTGTGTGGGATCCGTGTTCCAGTGTGTGGGATCCGTGTTGCAGTGTGTGGGATCCGTGTTGAAGTGTGTGGGATCCGTGTTCCAGTGTGTGGGATCCGTGTTGCAGTGTGTGGGATAAATAAGAACATAAGAACATAAGAACTAGGAGCAGGAGTAGGCCATCTGGCCCCTCGAGCCTGCTCCGCCATTCAATGAGATCATGGCTGATCTTTTGTGGACTCAGCTCCACTTTCCGGCCCGAACACCATAACCCTTAATCCCTTTATTCTTCAAAAAACTATCTATCTTTACCTTAAAAACATTTAATGAAGGAGCCTCAACTGCTTCACTGGGCAAGGAATTCCATAGATTCACAACCCTTTGGGTGAAGAAGTTCCTCCTAAACTCAGTCCTAAATCTACTTCCCCTTATTTTGAGGGTATGTCCCCTAGTTCTGCTTTCACCCGCCAGTGGAAACAACCTGCCCGCATCTATCCTATCTATTCCCTTCATAATTTTTAATGTTTCTATAAGATCCCCCCTCATCCTTCTAAATTCCAATGAGTACAGTCCCAGTCTGCTCAACCTCTCCTCGTAATCCAACCCCTTCAGCTCTGGGATTAACCTAGTGAATCTCCTCTGCACACCCTCCAGTGCCAGTACGTCCTTTCTCAAGTAAGGAGACCAAAACTGAACACAATACTCCAGGTGTGGCCTCACTAACACCTTATACAATTGCAGCATAACTTCCCTAGTCTTAAACTCCATCCCCCTAGCAATGAAGGGCAAAATTCCATTTTGCAGTGTTGCAGTGTGTGGGATCCGTGTTGCAGTGTGTGGGATCCGTGTTGCAGTGTGTGGGATCCGTGTTGCAGTGTGTGGGATCCGTGTTGCAGTGTGTGGGATCCGTGTTGCAGTGTGTGGGATCCGTGTTGCAGTGTGTGGGATCCGTGTTGCAGTGTGTGGGATCCGTGTTGCAGTGTGTGGGATCCGTGTTGCAGTGTGTGGGATCCGTGTTGCAGTGTGTGGGATCCGTGTTGCAGTGTGTGGGATCCGTGTTGCAGTGTGTGGGATCCGTGTTGCAGTGTGTGGGATCCGTGTTCCAGTGTGTATTGGTTGCTGCCAGGAGTGATGCCCATCGCTGGACCCTGGCAGTCACGATCGGGGGTATCATCGATCCTCCTCACACAGCCCAAGTTACGGTTTGTGGTCAGTATCGGCCGGGAATGCACAGCCGTAGACAGACTGCTGGAACCTCCTCACACCAAACAGGACAGCGGGCCCTCCTTCTCAATTTGGACATAGTTCCACTGTGCATCGCCCAGTGTGCGCGGCGTTAAAGCTGTCAGCCACTCTGACCCATTGGGTTACTTTTGTGGAATGTCTAAGAGATGGTTTTTTGGAGCAGCTTGTGACAGAGCCTACTGGGGAACAGGCAATTCTGGATTTGGTGATGTGTAATGAGGCAGACTTGATTAGGGAGTTTAAGGTGAAGGAACCCTTGGGGAGCAGTGACCACAATATGATAGAATTTACCCTGCAGTTTGAGTGGGAGAAGCTGCAATCAGATGTAACTGTATTACAATTAAATAAGGGTAACTACAAAGACATGAGGGAGGAGCTGACCAGAGTTGATTGGAAAAGGAGCCGAGCAGGAAAGACAGTGGAACAGCAATGACAGGGGTTTTGGGGGTTACGGGAGGTACAGCAGAAATTCATCCCAAGGAGGAGGAAACATGCTATGGTGAGGCAAGGTATCCGTGGCTGACGAGGGATGTCAAGGACCAGCATAAAAGCAAAAGAAAAGACATGCAAAGTGGCGAGGATTAGTGGGAAGCTGGAGGATTGGGAAGCCTTTCAAAGCGAGCAGAGGACAACTAAAAAAACAATAAGGGGAAATAAGATGAAGTATGAGTGCAAGCTAGCTAGTAATATAAAGGAAGTTAGGAAGAGTTTTTTTCAACATATAAAAGGCAAGAGAGAGGCAAAAATAGACATAAGACTTTTGGAAAATATGGCTGGGGAAGTAATAATAGGAAACAAAGAAATGGCAGAGAAACTGAATAGTTACTTTGCATCAGTCTTCACGGTGGAAGACACCAGTGGGATGCCAGAGCTCCAGGAGAACCAGGGGGCAGAGGTCAGTGCAGTGACCATCACTAAGAAGACGGTTCTGGGGAAACTGAAAGGTCTGAAGGTGGATAAGTCACCTGGACCGGATGGACTACACCCCAGGGTTCTAAAAGAGATAGGTGAGGAGATTGTGGAGGCATTAGTGATGATCTTTCAGGAATCACAGGAGGCAGGAACGGTCCCAGAGGACTGGAAAGTGGCTAATGTAACCCCACTGTTTAAGAAGGGAGGGAGGCAGAAGACGGGAAATTATAGGCCAGTTAGCCTGACTTCGGTCATTGGTAAGAATTTAGAGTCTGTTATAAAGATGAGATTGCAGAGTACTTGGAAGTGCATGGTAAAGAGGATTGAGTCAGCACGGCTTCATCAAAGGGAGGTCATGTCTGACAAATCTGTTGTGAGTTCTTTGAGGAAGTAACAAGGAGGTTAGGCAAAGGAGAACCAGTGGACGTGATTTATTTAGATTTCCAGAAGGCCTTTGATAAGGTGCCGCAGAGGAGACTGTTAAATAAGTTAAGAGCCCAAGGTATTCAGGGTAAGATCCTGGCATGTATAGAGGATTGGCTGACTGGCATAAGGTAGAGAGTGGGGATAAAGGGGTCTTTTTCAGGATGGCAGCCGGTGACTAGTGGTGTGTCTCAGGGGTCTGTGCTGGGACCACAACTTTTCACAATATACATTAATGATCTGGAAGAAGGAACTGGAGGTACTGTTGCTACGTTTGCAGATGATACAAAGATCTGTAGAGGGACAGGTAGCATTGAGGAAGCAAGGGGGCTGCAGTAGGATTTGGACAGGCTAGGAGAGCGGGCAATGAAGTGGCAAATGAAATACAATGTGGAAAAGTGTGAGGTTATGCACTTTGGAAGGAGGAATTTAGCCATAGACTATTTTCAAAATGGGGAGATGCTTCAGAAAGCAGAAGCACAAGGGACTTGGGAGTCCTTGTTCACGATTCTCTTAAGGTTAATGTGCAGGTTCAGTCGGCTGTTAAGAAGGCAAATGCAATGTTAGCATTCATGTCGATAGGGCTAGAATACAAGACCAGGGATGTACTTCTGAGGCTGTATAAGGCTCTGGTCAGACCCCATTTGGAGCATTGTGAGCAGTTTTGGGCCCCATATCTAAGGAAGGATGTGCTGGCCTTGGAAAGGGTCCAGAGGAGGTTCACAAGAATGATCCCTGGAATGAAGAGCTTGTCGTGTGAGGAACGGTTGAGGACTCTGGGTCTGTACTTGTTGGAGTTTAGAAGAATGAGGGGGTATCTTATTGAAACTTACAGGATACTGTGAGGCCTGGATAGAGTGGACGTGGAGAGGATGTTTCCACTTGTAGGAAAAACTAGAAGCAGAGGACACAGCCTCTGACTGAAGGGATGATCCTTTAAAACAGAGATGAGGAGGAATTTCTTCAGCCAGAGGGTGGTGAATCGGTGGAACTCTTTGCCGTAGAAGGCTGTGGAGGCCAAATCACTGAGTGTCATTCAGACAGAGATAGATGGGTTCCGGTGACGGCGGGCGGGAGGCAGCCGCGTACCGCAGGGCTCCCGTTCGGGAACGGCATTTTCGGGGCTTTAAGCCCAGTCCCAGGGTCTACGGAGGCGTCAAAAGCACGGAGAAGGCGCAGAATAAGCACAGCAGAAGAAGATGTCAAGGGTCAGTAAGAACTCGGCCGTTAAAAAAGCAGCTGAGGGCCCGTCGGGGAGAGGAGAGGTCACCGCGGGGTCACCAAGGGAAATGGAGGCTGGAGCACCGGGGAGGCCGCATTGCTTACGGCTGGAGAAATTACTAAGGTAATGGCTGCAGAATTCGAAAGGCAGTTTACAAAATACATGGAGACAATGAGGAAGGAGATGAGGGAGGTTTTGAGTGGCTGGTGAAGGAGGCGATTTCCCCGGTGAGGATGGCGGTGGCGAGCGCAGTGGCGGAGGTGCGGGAGCAAGGGGAGGCGCTGAAGGAAGTGGAGGAGACATTATTGCAGCACGGTGATCAACTTACCTCGATGGGGAAGGAGATGCGGAAGGTGATGGAGATTAATAAGGATCTGCGAGGAAAAATGGAAGACCTGGAAAACAGGTCCAGGCGACAGAATTTGAGGATTGTGGGGCTGCCCGAAGGAGTTGAAGGGCAGAGACCGACGGAGTATTTTGCCGCGATGCTGGCGAAACTATTGGGGGAGGGGAGGATCCCTCCCGATATGAACTGGATCGGGCTCATCGGTCGTGGAGGCCTGTACCAAGGGCGAGTGAGCCGCCAAGGGTAGTGACTCTGTGCTTCCGTAGGTACAGTGTGAAGGAGAAGGTCCTGTGCTGGGCCAAGCAGAAGGGGGTGGTGCAGTGGGCTGGAGCTGGTATACGTGTATACCAGGACTTTACGGTGGAGCTGGCGAGGAGGCGGGCTGCTTTCAACCGGGTGAAGAGGGCACTGTACATTAGCAAGGTGCAGTGCGGCATTGTATATCCAGCGAAGCTGAGGGTGACTTACAAGCTCAAGGACTTTTATTGTGGAACGGCGGAAGCAGCGGAGGAGTTTGCGAAGGCAGAAGGACTGTGGCAGAACTGAGAAATGGCCATGTGCCGAGGTAACCTCAGGACTGTATTGTCTTATTTTTTGTCTCTTCTT
The DNA here is from genome assembly GCF_902713615.1 of Scyliorhinus canicula. NCBI lineage: Eukaryota > Metazoa > Chordata > Chondrichthyes > Carcharhiniformes > Scyliorhinidae > Scyliorhinus > Scyliorhinus canicula. Next base: position 2,032,263 of record NC_052154.1, on the reverse strand, counting down.
TTTTGTTTCACGCGTGCGGGTGTATGGGCTAAAGGAGCCGGTGTTGTATATATTTGGAAAGGGAAGTGATGGGACTTTCACTCGAAGTGAGGGCTCTTTGGGGTGTAGGTGGATATGCGGGGTTTGTGCGCTAAAGGGGGGATTTTTGGGCTTTCCTAGGGTCAGGCAAGGGGGAAAGGGACCCGGGCGGGGGCCTCCACGCTGGCCGGTTTAAGCCGGCCAGTGAACGGGAGTGAGGTGGGGGGAGGGGCTGCGGCCATCGGAGCCTGGCAGAACAGGGTCCGAGTGGTCTAGCCGGGGTGGAAAGTTGGGGGGAAGGAACCGAGGTTGGGGGGAGGATTTTTACAAGAGGAAGTGGGTGGGAGGAGTTGGTGGGGTGGGGTGGGGTGGGGGGTTTGCAACTCTTGGGTATCGCGTACGGTACTCTTTCAGAGGTTGGACGGCGTTGAGTGTGTGGGGGGGGGGGGGGGGGGGGGGTGGTGGACTCTATGGTGACCATGGGCGGTCCCGGACTCCTTCTTCTCCTTTACTTTTTGTTTCCACCGTGGGAGGGTTTGTTTATTGGATGCAGATATTGGCAGGTGGGCCGTTGTTTGGGGTGGTGAGAGGATGGGATCGTTATTGTTGTTAAGGGGATTGAGTTTGTATTTGCTACCGTTTACTGTCTGTTGGTGGGGTGTAAATTTTGGAGGAAAATGTGAAAACGGAGAATAAAAACATTTTTTAAAAAGACAGATAGATAGGTTCTTGATCAATTAGGGGATCAGGGATTATGGGGAGAAGGCAGGAGAATGGGGATGAGAAAATATCAGCCATGATTGAATAGCGGAGCAGACTCGATGGGCCGAGTGGCCTAATTCTGCTCCTATGTCTTACAGTCTTCTGGGTATCCGGTGTGAGAACAGCTCGTACTCTGGGCGGGGAAGTGTTGTACGTCAGAAGCAGCTCGTACTCTGGGCGGGGAAGTGTTGTACGTCAGAAGCAGCTCGTACTCTGGGCGGGGAAGTGTTGTACGTCAGAAGCGGCTCGTACTCTGGGCGGGGAAGTGTTGTACGTCAGAAGCGGCTTTGCCGGGTCGAAGTGCATCAATAGCTTCTCAGAGGGCCACTGCCTCTTTACCTCTTACCGTCTGTGCAGGGGTTCCATTCCCACTGCTGCTCTTGTTTTAATAGGTTGCGGAGCGGACTAGGCACACGTGGATTCGAGTCCCACGTTTGGTGCCAGTGTAGAACCCAAGCGCGAGAGATGACAGGAACACACGGTAGAGTCAGAATTACGACAAGTATATTAAGGAGTCTGTTCGGGTCCACAGAGGGAGAATTCAGAATGTCCAATTCACCCAACAGCACGTCTTTCGGGACTTGTGGGAGGAAACCGGAGCACCCGGAGGAAACCCACGCAGACACGGGGAGAACGTGCAGACTCCGCACAGACAGTGACCCAAGCTGGAATCGAACCTGGCCCAGCCCCCCCAGCACTGGATCAGCAGTCCCAGTCCCCCAGGCTGACTGCCTGTATCCCAAAATGGTTCCCCCACCTCCTGGGCTCCCCACCGCAGCCATTGCGCCTGCTTCATGTTATAAAGAGGTGCTAACGGGAGCCCGCTGGCGAGCCGGTTAGATAGCGGGTCCGTCCCGTTAACGTTATGGAGATTGGCCTCAATTGGTGATTATTGATTCCTTACTGTTGATCCTGATATCGGCAACGGGAGAGGGCCAGGTAGATCGGAAAACAATCCCCGCCTGGCAGAGTTCCTGGTTTCAGACTCTCCCGCAATTTAACGGCCACTCGGATTTGCTCCCAGCGTCTCCTGGATCTGTTCTCCACATCATTCAGTTTAGTTGTTAATGTTACGTTAACCTTGACCACAGAAGCAGGGTCAGACTCAGGGGGGCGATCCCAATTGCGGCTCCATGAGATTGGACCGTCTTACTGGTGGTTTGAAGAACCGAACGAATGGGGCCAAGGCCTTTCCAGTTGATCTTTTAAGATTCACCGACATGTTTTGTCCGTATTTATTGAACTCAATCATTGTGGTGAGAGCTTCGGCCATTAGTTGAGTGGTTAGAGAAGGCACAGACTCCACTATCTTACCACCAGCTGATCGCTGAGAGGCTTCAGAGTCAGTTTCAGGCCAATTCTTTTCCGTCTCTGCCTCCCTTTGGGTATCTCAGAGAAAGGGGAACTCTACACAACCAAATGTTAGGATTTACTCGAGAAGTTAGAGACCAGTGACACTGGGAAAAGGGTTAAAAAGGTCAGGTTTCCAGTGGGAATTCCCTCGTGAGCGTCTTCCCCTTACTTTGTGCCACTGGAAGGCCCAGCATTTCAAAATGGCGTTCGGCCATCGGCCAGAGAATCCATTTTTACGCAGGAATCGGGGGCGCGCACTGCCGTTTTTCCGATGCTCCGCCCCCTCAGATACGGCGGGGGTATAGCGCACGCCATTGAAACGGACTCAGGACGTCACCAAAGGCCCTTCCTGATGTCCCGCCCCCTGTGGGCCGAGTTCCCGCCCCCTGTGGGCCGCATGGTCTCACAGCCGTTCGGGGACTTCGCATGGCGGTTGCGACTGAGTCCAGCACCGCCACAGTCGGGGGGGGGGGGGGGGCGGGGGGGCCGTTCCGCTGGCTGGGGGGCTTCGGCAGGGGGAGGGTGGACTGGTGGGGGGGGTGGTCCAGGGTTGGCAAGAGGGGGATTACAGGGGGGCACCTTTTGGCAGGCCGTGTCAGCACGCGGCCGGCACCGTTGGTGTACCGCTCCGTGCGCATGTACGGCCATGGACACAACCATTCTGCGGCCATATCCGCAGGTCAAGCCGGGAGCTTAACGTGGCCTGGCAGCTAGCCCCCCATCGGGCTGAGGATCGGTGCGGGGGTAGCACCAACAGTTTGGTCGTAAGACCAGATGGAGTCTGTGACATGGCCTCAGAATGGGATAATCCACCCATTGCTTTGTTCTGACCAACAGATAAATGAACAATCCAAAATGCAGAAAAAACCCTCATTCCTAATCCTTCAAGCCAGAGGTCCTCAACATCACAGACATCAGTCTTTAGCTGATGCAATTCACTCCACGTGATACCAGGAAGCGGCTGAAGGCACTGGATACTGCAAAGGCTATGGGTCCTGATGATATTCTGGCAATAGTACTGATGACCAGTGTTCCAGAACTTGCCTCACCCCTCGCCAAGCTGTTCCAGTACAGATGCAACACTGGCATCTACCCGGCAATGTGGAAAGTTGCCCAGGTGTGTCCTGTACACAAGAAACAGGACAAATCCAACCCAGCCAATTACCGCCCTGTCAGTCTACTCTCAATCATCAGTAACGTGATGGAAGGTGTTATCAACAGTGCGATCAAGCAGCACTTACTCAGCAATAACCTTGCACCATAATTAACACATTTCTGTTTGTGGGAGCTTGCTGTGCATAAATTGGTTGTGTGTTTCCTAAGTTACACATCAGAAGTAAACCATTAGTTATAAACACTTGGAGACGTCTGAAGTTGTGAAAAGTGCTAAAGAAATGCAAGTTACCTATTTTCCCCTTGGTGTGTTGGAGTGTGAGACTGGGTAGGATTCTGTGACCCGTTATATAAATCAAACACTGGATTCTCTATTTCCACAGGTCATTATGAATTCTTGAAGCTCAGCACTGCGTTTGAGAGTCAGACAACCCCTGGGGTGGGACACATTGCCCTCGCTTTCCTCCAGGGCTCCTTCTCCTACAGTGGCTGGAACTTTCTCAATTATGTGACAGAGGAATTAGTCGATCCGTGCAGGTACAGTCACATTGGGGCCATCTGTGAGTGTTGAAGCAACAGCCCAGGTTCTGAGATATTTATTTCAATCTCCATAGAATACAGTGATATACTGTGCTAGCCACTGGGTACAGGTCATGGCAAGGTGGCCTCGTTCTTGTGTCTGCTGAATGGTTGGGTTTGGGGTTTGGGGTTTTTTGGGGTGATGGGTTGAGTTTGTTTTTTTTTGAGGGTGGTAGGTTGAGTTTGGGGTTTCTGAGGGTTATGGGTTGAGTTGGGGTTTCTGAGGGTTAAGGGTTGGGTTTGAGGGTTTCTGAGGGTTATGTGTTGGGTTTGGGGGTTTCTGAGGGTTATGGGTTGAGTTTGGGGTTTCTGAGGGTTATGGGTTGAGTTGGGGTTTCTGAGGGTTAAGGGTTGGGTTTGGGGGTTTCTGAGGGTTATGTGTTGGGTTTGAGGGGGTTCTGAGGGTTATGGGTTGGGTTTGAGGGTTTCTGAGGGTTATGGGTTGGGTTTGAGGTTTCTGAGGGTTATGGGTTGAGTTTGAGGTTTCTGAGGGTTATGGGTTGGGTTTGGGGTTTCTGAGGGTTATGGGTTGGGTTTGGGGGTTTCTGAGGATTATGGGTTGGGTTTGGGGTTTCTGAGGGTTATGGGTTGGGTTTGGGGTTTCTGAGGGTTATGGGTTGGGTTTGGGGTTTCTGAGGGTTATGGTTGGGTTTGAGGTTTCTGAGGGTTATGGGTTGAGTTTGAGGTTTCTGAGGGTTATGGGTTGGGTTTGGGGTTTCTGAGGGTTATGGGTTGGGTTTGGGGTTTCTGAGGGTTATGGGTTGGGTTTGGGGGTTTCTGAGGATTATGGGTTGGGTTTGGGGTTTCAGAGGGTTATGGGTTGAGTTTGAGGTTTCTGAGGGTTATGGGTTGGGTTTGGGGTTTCTGAGGATTATGGGTTGGGTTTGGGGTTTCTGAGGGTTATGGGTTGGGTTTGGGGGTTTCTGAGGATTATGGGTTGGGTTTGGGGTTTCTGAGGGTTATGGGTTGAGTTTGAGGTTTCTGAGGGTTATGGGTTGGGTTTGGGGTTTCTGAGGGTTATGGGTTGGGTTTGGGGTTTCTGAGGGTTATGGTTGGGTTTGAGGTTTCTGAGGGTTATGGGTTGAGTTTGAGGTTTCTGAGGGTTATGGGTTGGGTTTGGGGTTTCTGAGGGTTATGGGTTGGGTTTGGGGTTTCTGAGGGTTATGGGTTGGGTTTGGGGTTTCTGAGGGTTATGGGTTGGGTTTGAGGTTTCTGAGGGTTATGGGTTGAGTTTGAGGTTTCTGAGGGTTATGGGTTAAGTTTGGTGGTTTCTGAGGGTTATGTGTTGGGTTTGGGTTTCTGAGGGTCATGGGTTGGGTTTGGAGGTTTCTGAGGGTTATGGGTTGGGTTTGGGGTTTGGGGGTTTCTGAGGGTTCTGGGTTGGGTTTGAGGGTTTCTGAGGGTTATGGGTTGGATTTGGGTTTCTGAGGGTTATGGGTTGGGTTGGGGTTTCTGAGGGTTATGGGTTGGGTTTGGGGTTTCTGAGGGTTATGGGTTGGGTTTGGGGTTTCTGAGGGTTATGGGTTGGGTTTGAGGTTTCTGAGGGTTATGGGTTGAGTTTGAGGTTTCTGAGGGTTATGGGTTACGTTTGGTGGTTTCTGAGGGTTATGTGTTGGGTTTGGGTTTCTGAGGGTTATGGGTTGGGTTTGGAGGTTTCTGAGGGTTATGGGTTGGGTTTGGGGTTTGGGGGTTTCTGAGGGTTCTGGGTTGGGTTTGAGGGTTTCTGAGGGTTATGGGTTGGGTTTAGGTTTCTGAGGGTTATGGGTTGGGTTTGGTGGTTTCTGAGGGTTATGGGTTGGGTTTTGGGTTTCTGAGGGTTATGGGTTGGGTTTGGTGGTTTCTGAGGGTTATGGGTTGGGTTTGGGGGGTTCTGAGGGTTATGGGTTGGGTTTGGGTTTCTGAGGGTTATGGGTTGGGTTTGAGGGTTTCTGAGGGTTATGGGTTGGGTTTGGGGGTTTCTGAGGGTTATGGGTTGGGTTTGAGGGTTTCTGAGGGTTATGGGTTGGGTTTGGGGTTTCTGAGGGTTATGGGTTGAGTTCGGGTTTCTGAGCGTTATGGGTTGAGTTTGGGGTTTCTGAGGGTTATGGGTTGGGTTTGGGGTTTCTGAGGGTTATGGGTTGGGTTTGGGGGTTTCTGAGGGTTATGGGTTGGGTTTGGGGTTTCTGAGGGTTATGGGTTGGGTTTGGGGGTTTCTGAGGGTTATGGGTTGGGTTTGGGGTTTCTGAGGGTTATGGGTTGGGTTTGGGGGTTTCTGAGGGTTATGGGTTGGGTTTGGGGTTTCTGAGGGTTATGGGTTGGGTTGGGGGTTTCTGAGGGTTATGGGTTGGGTTTGGGGTTTCTGAGGGTTATGGGTTGGGTTTGGGGTTTCTGAGGGTTATGGGTTGGGTTTGGGGGTTTCTGAGGGTTATGGGTTGGGTTTGGGGGTTTCTGAGGGTTATGGGTTGGGTTTGAGGGTTTCTGAGGGTTATGGGTTGGGTTTGGGGTTTGGGGTTTCTGAGGGTTATGGGTTGAGTTTGAGGTTTCTGAGGGTTATGGGTTGGGTTTGGGGTTTCTGAGGGTTATGGGTTGGGTTTGGGGGGTTCTGAGGGTTATGGGTTGGGTTTGGGGTTTCTGAGGGTTATGGGTTGGGTTTGGGGTTTCTGAGGGTTATGGGTTGGGTTTGAGGTTTCTGAGGGTTATGGGTTGAGTTTGAGGTTTCTGAGGGTTATGGGTTAAGTTTGGTGGTTTCTGAGTGTTATGGGTTGGGTTTGGGGTTTCTGAGGGTTATGGGTTGGGTTTGGGGTTTCTGAGGGTTATGGGTTGGGTTTGAGGTTTCTGAGGGTTATGGGTTGGGTTTGAGGTTTCTGAGGGTTATGTGTTGGGTTTGGGGGGTTCTGAGGGTTATGGGTTGGTTTGGGTTTCTGAGGGTTATGGGTTGGGTTTGGTGGTTTCTGAGGGTTATGGGTTGGGTTTGGGGGGTTCTGAGGGTTATGGGTTGGGTTTGGGTTTCTGAGGGTTATGGGTTGGGTTTGGGTTTCTGAGGGTTATGGGTTGGGTTTGGGGGTTTCTGAGGGTTATGTGTTGGGTTTGGGGGTTTCTGAGGGTTATGGGTTGAGTTTGGGGTTTCTGAGGGTTAAGGGTTGGGTTTGGGGGTTTCTGAAGGTTATGTGTTGGGTTTGAGCGGGTTCTGAGGGTTATGGGTTGGGTTTGAGGGTTCTGAGGGTTATGGGTTGGGTTTGGGGTTTGGGGTTTCTGAGGGTTATGGGTTGGGTTTGGGGGGTTCTGAGGGTTATGGGTTGAGTTTGAGGTTTCTGAGGGTTATGGGTTGGGTTTGGGGGGTTCTGAACAGTTATGGGTTGGGTTTGGGGGGTTCTGAGGGTTATGGGTTGGGTTTGGGGTTTCTGAGGGTTGTGGGTTGGGTTTGAGGTTTCTGAGGGTTATGGGTTGAGTTTGGTGGTTTCTGAGGGTTATGGGTTGGGTTTGGGGGGTTCTGAGGGTTATGGGTTGGGTTTGGGGTTTCTGAGGGTTATGGGTTGGGTTTGGGGGGTTCTGAGGGTTATGGGTTGGGTTTGGGGGTTTCTGAGGGTTATGGGTTGGGTTTGGGGGATTCTGAGGGTTATGGGTTGGGTTTGAGGGTTTCTGAGGGTTATGGGTTGGGTTTGGGGTTTCTGAGGGTTATGGGTTGAGATTGAGGTTTCTGAGGGTTATGGGTTGGGTTTGGGGTTTCTGAGGGTTATGGGTTGGGTTTGGGGTTTCTGAGGGTTATGGGTTGGGTTTGAGGTTTCTGAGGGTTATGGGTTGAGTTTGAGGTTTCTGAGGGTTATGGGTTAAGTTTGGTGGTTTCTGAGGGTTATGTGTTGGGTTTGGGGGGTTCTGAGGGTTATGGGTTGGGTTTGGGTTTCTGAGGGTTATGGGTTGGGTTTGGGGAGTTCTGAGGGTTATCGGTTGGGGTTGGGTTTCTGAGGGTTATGGGTTGGGTTTGGGTTTCTGAGGGTTATGGGTTGGGTTTGGGGGTTTCTGAGGGTTATGGGTTGAGTTTGGGTTTCTGAGGGTTAAGGGTTGGGTTTGAGGGTTTCTGAGGGTTATGTGTTGGGTTTGGGGGTTTCTGAGGGTTATGGTTTGAGTTTGGGGTTTCTGAGGGTTAAGGGTTGGGTTTGGGGGTTTCTGAGGGTTAAGGGTTGGGTTTGGGGGTTTCTGAGGGTTATGTGTTGGGTTTGAGGGGGTTCTGAGGGTTATGGGTTGGGTTTGAGGGTTTCTGAGGGTTATGGGTTGGGTTTGGGGTTTGGGGTTTCTGAGGGTTATGGGTTGGGTTTGGGGGGTTCTGAGGGTTATGGGTTGAGTTTGAGGTTTCTGAGGGTTATGGGTTGGGTTTGGGGGGTTCTGAGGGTTATGTGTTGGGTTTGGGGGTTTCTGAGGGTTATGGGTTGGGTTTGGGGTTTCTGAGGGTTATGGGTTGGGTTTGAGGTTTCTGAGGGTTATGGGTTGAGTTTGGTGCTTTCTGAGGGTTATGGGTTGGATTTGGGGAGTTCTGAGGGTTATGGGTTGGGTTTGGTTTCTGAGGGTTATTGGTTGGGTTTGGGGGGTTCTGAGGGTTATGGGTTGGGTTTGAGGGTTTCTGAGGGTTATGGGTTGGGTTTGGGGGTTTCTGAGGGTTATGGGTTGAGTTTGAGGTTTCTGAGGGTTATGGGTTGGGTTTGGGGTTTGGGGTTTCTGAGGGTTATGGGTTGGGTTTGGAGTTTCTGAGGGTTATGGGTTGGGTTTGGGGTTTGAGGGTTTCTGAGGGTTATGGGTTGGGTTTGGGGGTTTCTGAGGGTTATGGGTTGAGTTGGGGTTTCTGAGGGTTATGGGTTGGGTTTGGGGTTTCTGAGGGTTATGGGTTGAGTTGGGGTTTCTGAGGGTTATGGGTTGGGTTTGGAGTTTCTGAGGGTTATGGGTTGGATTTGGGGGTTTCTGAGGGTTATGGGTTGGGTTTGGGGTTCGGGGGTTTCTGAGGGTTCTGGGTTGGGTTTGAAGTTTCTGAGGGTTCTGGGTTGAGTTTGGGGTTTCTGAGGGTTATGGGTTGGGTTTGGGGTTTCTGAGGGTTATGGGTTGGGTTTGGGGTTTCTGAGGGTTATGGGTTGGGTTTGAGGTTTCTGAAGGTTATGGGTTGAGTTTGAGGTTTCTGAGGGTTATGGGTTAAGTTTGGTGGTTTCTGAGGGTTATGGGTTGGGTTTGGGGGGTTCTGAGGGTTATGGGTTGGGTTTGGGTTTCTGAGGGTTATGGGTTGGGTTTGGTGGTTTCTGAGGGTTATGGGTTGGGTTTGGGGTTTCTGAGGGTTATGGGTTGAGTTTGAGGTTTCTGAGGGTTATGGGTTGGGTTTGGGGGGTTCTGAGGGTTATGTGTTGGGTTTGGGTTTCTGAGGGTTATGGGTTGGGTTTGCGGTTTCTGAGGGTTATGGGTTGGGTTTGAGGTTTCTGAAGGTTATGGGTTGAGTTTGAGGTTTCTGAGGGTTATGGGTTAAGTTTGGTGGTTTCTGAGGGTTATGGGTTGAGTTTGGTGGTTTCTGAGGGTTATGGGTTGGGTTTGGGGGGTTCTGAGGGTTATGGGTTGGGTTTGGGGTTTCTGAGGGTTATGGGTTGGGTTTGGGGGGTTCTGAGGGTTATGGGTTGGGTTTGGGGGTTTCTGAGGGTTATGGGTTGGGTTTGGGGGTTTCTGAGGGTTATGGGTTGGGTTTGTGGGTTTCTGAGGGTTATGGGTTGGGTTTGGGGTTTCTGAGGGTTATGGGTTGAGATTGAGGTTTCTGAGGGTTATGGGTTGGGTTTGGGGTTTCTGAGGGTTATGGGTTGGGTTTGGGGTTTCTGAGGGTTATGGGTTGGGTTTGAGGTTTCTGAGGGTTATGGGTTGAGTTTGAGGTTTCTGAGGGTTATGGGTTAAGTTTGGTGGTTTCTGAGGGTTATGTGTTGGGTTTGGGGGGTTCTGAGGGTTATGGGTTGGGTTTGGGTTTCTGAGGGTTATGGGTTGGGTTTGGGGAGTTCTGAGGGTTATCGGTTGGGGTTGGGTTTCTGAGGGTTATGGGTTGGGTTTGGGTTTCTGAGGGTTATGGGTTGGGTTTGGGGGTTTCTGAGGGTTATGGGTTGAGTTTGGGTTTCTGAGGGTTAAGGGTTGGGTTTGAGGGTTTCTGAGGGTTATGTGTTGGGTTTGGGGGTTTCTGAGGGTTATGGTTTGAGTTTGGGGTTTCTGAGGGTTAAGGGTTGGGTTTGGGGGTTTCTGAGGGTTAAGGGTTGGGTTTGGGGGTTTCTGAGGGTTATGTGTTGGGTTTGAGGGGGTTCTGAGGGTTATGGGTTGGGTTTGAGGGTTTCTGAGGGTTATGGGTTGGGTTTGGGGTTTGGGGTTTCTGAGGGTTATGGGTTGGGTTTGGGGGGTTCTGAGGGTTATGGGTTGAGTTTGAGGTTTCTGAGGGTTATGGGTTGGGTTTGGGGGGTTCTGAGGGTTATGTGTTGGGTTTGGGGGTTTCTGAGGGTTATGGGTTGGGTTTGGGGTTTCTGAGGGTTATGGGTTGGGTTTGAGGTTTCTGAGGGTTATGGGTTGAGTTTGGTGCTTTCTGAGGGTTATGGGTTGGATTTGGGGAGTTCTGAGGGTTATGGGTTGGGTTTGGTTTCTGAGGGTTATTGGTTGGGTTTGGGGGGTTCTGAGGGTTATGGGTTGGGTTTGAGGGTTTCTGAGGGTTATGGGTTGGGTTTGGGGGTTTCTGAGGGTTATGGGTTGAGTTTGAGGTTTCTGAGGGTTATGGGTTGGGTTTGGGGTTTGGGGTTTCTGAGGGTTATGGGTTGGGTTTGGAGTTTCTGAGGGTTATGGGTTGGGTTTGGGGTTTGAGGGTTTCTGAGGGTTATGGGTTGGGTTTGGGGGTTTCTGAGGGTTATGGGTTGAGTTGGGGTTTCTGAGGGGTATGGGTTGGGTTTGGGGTTTCTGAGGGTTATGGGTTGGGTTTGGAGTTTCTGAGGGTTATGGGTTGGGTTTGGGGGTTTCTGAGGGTTATGGTTGGGTTTGGGGTTCGGGGGTTTCTGAGGGTTCTGGGTTGGGTTTGAAGTTTCTGAGGGTTCTGGGTTGAGTTTGGGGTTTCTGAGGGTTATGGGTTGGGTTTGGGGTTTCTGAGGGTTATGGGTTGGGTTTGGGGTTTCTGAGGGTTATGGGTTGGGTTTGAGGTTTCTGAAGGTTATGGGTTGAGTTTGAGGTTTCTGAGGGTTATGGGTTAAGTTTGGTGGTTTCTGAGGGTTATGGGTTGGGTTTGGGGGGTTCTGAGGGTTATGGGTTGGGTTTGGGTTTCTGAGGGTTATGGGTTGGGTTTGGTGGTTTCTGAGGGTTATGGGTTGGGTTTGGGGTTTCTGAGGGTTATGGGTTGAGTTTGAGGTTTCTGAGGGTTATGGGTTGGGTTTGGGGGGTTCTGAGGGTTATGTGTTGGGTTTGGGTTTCTGAGGGTTATGGGTTGGGTTTGCGGTTTCTGAGGGTTATGGGTTGGGTTTGAGGTTTCTGAAGGTTATGGGTTGAGTTTGAGGTTTCTGAGGGTTATGGGTTAAGTTTGGTGGTTCTGAGGGTTATGGGTTGGGTTTGGGTTTCTGAGGGTTATGGGTTGGGTTTGGTGGTTTCTGAGGGTTATGGGTTGGGTTTGGGGTTTCTGAGGGTTATGGGTTGAGTTTGAGGTTTCTGAGGGTTATGGGTTGGGTTTGGGGTTTCTGAGGGTTATGGGTTGGGTTTGGGGGGTTCTGAGGGTTATGGGTTGGGTTTGGGGGTTTCTGAGGGTTATGGGTTTGGGGTTTGGGGTTTCTGAAGGTTATGGGTTGGGTTTGGGTTTCTGAGGGTTATGGGTTGGGTTTGGGGTTTGGGGGTTTCTGAGGGTTATGGGTTGGGTTTGGGGGTTTCTGAGGGTTATGGGTTGGGTTTGGGGGTTTCTGAGGGTTATGGGTTGGGTTAGGGTTTCTGAGGGTTATGGGTTGGGTTTGAGGGGTTCTGAGGGTTATGGGTTGAGTTTGGGGTTTCTGAGGGTTATGGGTTGGGTTTGGGGTTACTGAGGGTTATGGGTTGTTTGGGGTTTCTGAGGGTTATGGGTTGAGTTGGGGTTTCTGAGGGTTATGGGTTGGGTTTGGGGTTTCTGAGGGTTATGGGTTGGGTTTGGGGTTTCTGAGGGTTATGGGTTGGGTTTGGGGGTTTCTGAGGGTTATGGGTTGGGTTTGGGGTTTGGGGGTTTCTGAGGGTTCTGGGTTGGGTTTGGAGTTTCTGAGGGTTATGTGTTGGGTTTGGGGTTTGGGGGTTTCTGAGGGTTATGGGTTGGGTTTGGAGGTTTCTGAGGGTTATGGGTTGGGTTTGGGTTTCTGAGGGTTATGGGTTGGGTTTGGGTTTTCTGAGGGTTATGGGTTGTGTTTGAGGGTTTCTGAGGGTTATGGGTTGGGTTTGAGGGTTTCTGAGGGTTATGGGTTGCGTTTGAGGTTTCTGAGGGTTATGGGTTGAGTTTGAGGTTTCTGAGGGTTATAGGTTGAGTTTGAGGTTACTGAGTGTTATGGGTTGGGTTTGGGGGTTTCTGAGGGTTATGGGTTGGGTTTGGGGGGTTCTGAGGGTTATGGGTTGAGTTTGGGGTTTGAGGGTTATGGGTTGAGTTTGGGGTTTGAGGGTTATGGGTTGAGTTTGAGGTTTCTGAGGGTTATGGGTTGAGTTTGGGGTTTGAGGGTTATGGGTTGTTTGGGGCGATGGCTGGGTTTGAGGGTGATGGGATGGGTTTTGGTTTCTGAGGGCGATGGTTGGGTTTGAGGGTGATGGGATGGGTTTGAGGGCGATGGCTGGGTTTGAGGATGATGGTTGGGTTTGAGGGCGATGGGATGGGTTTGAGGGCGATGGCTGGGTTTGAGGGTGATGGTTGGGTTTGAGGACGATGGCTGGGTTTGAGGGCGATGGCTGGGTTTGAGGGGGATGGTTGGGTTTGAGGGTGATGGTTGGGTTTGAGGGGGATGGCTGGGTTTGAGGGCGATGGTTGGGTTTGAGGGTGATGGTTGGGTTTGAGGACGATGGCTGGGTTTGAGGGGGATGGTTGGGTTTGAGGGCAATGGTTGGGTTTGAGGGCGATGGCTGGGTTTGAGGGCGATGGTTGGGTTTGAGGGCGATGGCTGGGTTTGAGGGTGATGGCTGGGTTTGAGGGCGATGGGTGGGTTTGAGGGCGATGGTTGGGTTTGAGGGCGATGGCTGGGTTTGAGGGCGATGGGATGGGTTTGAGGGCGATGGCTGGGTTTGAGGGCGATGGCTGGGTTTGAGGGCGATGGTTGGGTTTGAGGGCGATGGGATGGGTTTGAGGGCGATGGCTGGGTTTGAGGGTGATGGCTGGGTTTGAGGGGGATGGCTGGGTTTGAGGGCGATGGCTGGGTTTGAGGGCGATGGTTGGGTTTGAGGGCGATGGCTGGGTTTGAGGGCGATGGCTGGGTTTGAGGGCGATGGTTGGGTTTGAGGGCGATGGCTGGGTTTGAGGGCGATGGCTGGGTTTGAGGGCGATGGTTGGGTTTGAGGGCGATGGTTGGGTTTGAGGGCGATGGTTGGGTTTGAGGATGATGGCTGGGTTTGAGGGTGATGGTTGGGTTTGAGGGCGATGGCTGGGTTTGAGGGCGATGGGATGGGTTTGAGGGCGATGGCTGGGTTTGAGGGCGATGGGATGGGTTTGAGGGCGATGGGATGGGTTTGAGGGTGATGGCTGGGTTTGAGGGCAATGGCTGGGTTTGAGGGCGATGGTTGGGTTTGAGGGCGATGGTTGGGTTTGAGGGTGATGGCTGGGTTTGAGGGAGATGGCTGGGTTTGAGCGCGATGGCTGGGTTTGAGGGCGATGGCTGGGTTTGAGGGCGATGGCTGGGTTTGAGGGCGATGGCTGGGTTTGAGGGCGATGGCTGGGTTTGAGGGCGATGGCTGGGTTTGAGGGCGATGGCTGGGTTTGAGGGCGATGGCTGGGTTTGAGGACGATGGCTGGGTTTGAGGGCGATGGCTGGGTTTGAGGGTGATGGTTGGGTTTGAGGGTGATGGCTGGGGTTTGAGGGGGATGAGATGGGTTTGAGGGCGATGGTTGGGTTTGGGGGCGATGGCTGGGTTTGAGGGTGATGGTTGGGTTTGAGGGTGATGGCTGGGTTTGAGGGTGATGGTTGGGTTTGAGGGTGATGGCTGGGTTTGAGGGTGATGGTTGGGTTTGAGGGTGATGGCTGGGTGTGAGGGTGATGGTTGGGTTTGAGGGTGATGGCTGGGTTTGAGGGCGATGGTTGGGTTTGGGGGCGATGGCTGGGTTTGAGGGCGATGGCTGGGTTTGAGGGCGATGGGATGGGTTTGAGGGCGATGGCTGGGTTTGAGGGCGATGGTTGGGTTTGAGGGCGATGGCTGGGTTTGAGGATGATGGCTGGGTTTGAGGGTGATGGCTGGGTTTGAGGGCGATGGGATGGGTTTGAGGGCGATGGTTGGGTTTGAGGGCGATGGCTGGGTTTGAAGGCGATGGCTGGGTTTGAGGGCGATGGTTGGGTTTGAGGGTGATGGCTGGGTTTGAGGGGGATGAGATGGGTTTGAGGGCGATGGTTGGGTTTGAGGGTGATGGCTGGGTTTGAGGGCGATGGTTGGGTTTGGGGGCGATGGCTGGGTTTGAGGGCGATGGCTGGGTTTGAGGGAGATGGGATGGGTTTGAGGGCGATGGCTGGGTTTGAGGGCGATTGCTGGGTTTGAGGGGGATGGCTGGGTTTGAGGGTGATGGCTGGGTTTGAGGGCGATGGCTGGGTTTGAGGGTGATGTCTGGGTTTGAGGGCGATGGCTGGGTTTGAGGGCGATGGCTGGGTTTGAGGGCGATGGCTGGGTTTGAGGGCGATGGGATGGGTTTGAGGGCGATGGCTGGGTTTGAGGGCGAGGGCTGGGTTTGAGGGCGATGGCTGGGTTTGAGGACGATGGCTGGGTTTGAGGGCGATGGCTGGGTTTGAGGGCGATGGTTGGGTTTGAGGGCGATGGCTGGGTTTGAGGGCGATGGCTGGGTTTGAGGGCGATGGTTGGGTTTGAGGGTGATGGCTGGGTTTGAGGGGGATGAGATGGGTTTGAGGGCGATGGTTGGGTTTGGGGGCGATGGCTGGGTTTGAGGGTGATGGTTGGGTTTGAGGGTGATGGCTGGGTTTGAGGGTGATGGTTGGGTTTGAGGGTGATGGCTGGGTTTGAGGGTGATGGTTGGGTTTGAGGGTGATGGCTGGGTGTGAGGGTGATGGTTGGGTTTGAGGGTGATGGCTGGGTTTGAGGGCGATGGTTGGGTTTGGGGGCGATGGCTGGGTTTGAGGGCGATGGCTGGGTTTGAGGGCGATGGGATGGGTTTGAGGGCGATGGCTGGGTTTGAGGGCGATGGTTGGGTTTGAGGGCGATGGCTGGGTTTGAGGATGATGGCTGGGTTTGAGGGTGATGGCTGGGTTTGAGGGCGATGGGATGGGTTTGAGGGCGATGGTTGGGTTTGAGGGCGATGGCTGGGTTTGAGAGCGATGGCTGGGTTTGAGGGAGATGGGATGGGTTTGAGGGCGATGGCTGGGTTTGAGGGCGATGGCTGGGTTTGAGGGCGATGGCTGGGTTTGAGGGGGATGGCTGGGTTTGAGGGTGATGGCTGGGTTTGAGGGCGATGGCTGGGTTTGAGGGCGATGGGATGGGTTTGAGGGTGATGGCTGGGTTTGAGGGCGATGGGATGGGTTTGAGGGCGATGGCTGGGTTTGAGGGCGAGGGCTGGGTTTGAGGGCGATGGCTGGGTTTGAGGACGATGGCTGGGTTTGAGGGCGATGGCTGGGTTTGAGGGGGATGGTTGGGTTTGAGGGCGAAGGCTGGGTTTGAGGGTGATGGCTGGGTTTGAGGGTGATGGTTGGGTTTGAGGGCGAGGGCTGGGTTTGAGGGAGATGGTTGGGTTTGAGGGCGATGGCTGGGTTTGAGGGCGATGGCTGGGTTTGAGTGGGATGTTTGGGTTTGAGGGCGATGGCTGGGTTTGAGGGTGATGGGATGGGTTTGAGGGTGATGGCTGGGTTTGAGGGTGATGGCTGGGTTTGAGGGCAATGGCTGGGTTTGAGGGCGATGGTTGGGTTTGAGGGGGATGGTTGGGTTTGAGGGCGATGGTTGGGTTTGAGGGCGAGGGCTGGGTTTGAGGGCGATGGCTGGGTTTGAGGGCGATGGGATGGGTTTGAGGACGATGGGTGGGTTTGAGGGCGATGGCTGGGTTTGAGGGGGATGTTTGGGTTTGAGGGTGACTGATCGTGCTGCTTTTATTGGGCTAAAGGTTGACTTTCTGCTTGTGTTTTTCTCTGCTATCCCATTCTCTTGTGTTAGTTGAGTTTAAGGCTCCAGAGTTGTTGATTCCAATTCAATAATTTTGCTCAACTCTTTTTCACAAAGTAACATGAACTGAACAGGGACACGCCTTCATGGGGAAGGTTATTGAGGTTTCTCCACAGTCCATGTGACTCAAATATGATCACACAGTTTTTTACCCATTTTGGCACCGTCATCAATCAGTAACAAAATGCCAGCGGATAAAGAATTCTCCATTTTTCCTAATCTAAATCAGAAATTCATGACATCACCTTCCTTCCAGAAACTATTCAATAAAATCCACTGCAGTACTGAGGGAGTGCCGCACTGTCAGAGGGTCAGTACTGAGGGAGTGCCGCACTGTCAGAGGGTCAGTACTGAGGGAGTGCCGCACTGTCAGAGGGTCAGTACTGAGGGAGTGCCGCACTGTCAAGAGAGTCAGTACTGAGGGAGTGCCGCACTGTCAGAGGGTCAGTACTGAGGGAGTGCTGCACTGTCAGAGGGTCAGTACTGAGGGAGTGCTGCACTGTCAGAGGGTCAGTACTGAGGGAGCGCTGTTGTGGCTGTTCCCGTAACAGCCTCCCCGAACAGGCGCCGGAATGTGGCGACTAGGGGCTTTTCACAGTAACTTCATTGAAGCCTACTCGTGACAATAAGCGATTTTCATTTTTTCATTTCATTTCAGTACTGAGGGAGTGCCGCACTGTCACAGGGTCAGTACTGAGGGAGAGCTGCACTGTCAGAGGGTCAGTACTGAGGGAGTGCCGCACTGTCAGAGGGTCAGTACTGAGGGAGTGCCGCACTGTCAGAGGGTCAGTACTGAGGGAGTGCTGCACTGTCAGAGGGTCAGTACTGAGGGAGTGCTGCACTGTCAGAGGGTCAGTACTGAGGGAGTGCCGCACTGTCAGAGGGTCAGTACTGAGGGAGTGCCGCACTGTCAGAGGGTCAGTACTGAGGGAGTGCCGCACTGTCAGAGGGTCAGTACTGAGGGAGTGCTGCACTGTCAGAGGGTCAGTACTGAGGGTGTGCCGCACTGTCAGAGGGTCAGTACTGAGGGAGTGCCGCACTGTCAGAGGGTCAGTACTGAGGGAGTGCTGTACTGACAGAGGGTCAGCACTGAGGGAGTGCTGCACTGTCAGAGGGTCAGTACTGAGGGAGTACTGCACTGTCAGAGGGTCAGTACTGAGGGAGTGCTGCACTGTCAGAGGGTCAGTACTGAGGGAGTACTGCTGTAGGGTTTGATTTCCCTTTCGATGTTTGAGTAGGTGTTTACCAAAATTCCCTTCCGCCTCCGCATATCCTTCGTCAGCAACTGTCCCTGTCTCTGATTTACCCGACATGGTCTCACTCATGTTTCGAATCCACCCAGGATTACTGGTGTCTCTGGGACATATAACTCTGTTTGGAGTGCTGTCCCCACCACCCGCTGATATTCACACTACAGCCGATATCTCCCTCCAGCACCATCCACTCACTCACTCTCAAAGCTGCTCGTATCCCCAGTTCCGATTTACTCTTCATCTCATCCAATATCATGGATAGAATCATAGAATTGACAGAGCAGAAGGAGGCCATTCGGCCCATCGAGTCTGCACCGGCCCTTGGATAGAGCACCCTACCCAAGCCCACACATCCACTCTATCCCCACATGTTCACCCTTTCCCCGTAACCCCACCTACCCTTTTTTGGACACTCGGGGTAATTTAGCGTGGCCAATTCACCTAACAAGCACATCTTTTGGTACTTG
The DNA here is from genome assembly GCF_902713615.1 of Scyliorhinus canicula. Classification (NCBI taxonomy): domain Eukaryota; kingdom Metazoa; phylum Chordata; class Chondrichthyes; order Carcharhiniformes; family Scyliorhinidae; genus Scyliorhinus; species Scyliorhinus canicula. The sequence goes on along the minus strand of NC_052154.1, from coordinate 2,014,406 downwards.
TGGGAGGAAACCGGAGCACCCGGAGGAAATCAATGAGGACATGGGGAGAGCGTGCAGACTCCGCACAGACAGTGACCTAAGCCGGGAATCGAACCTGGGACCCTGGAGCTGTGAATCAACAATGCTAACCACTGTGACACCGTGCTGCCCCGTGGCAGCTTTAACAAGAAATTATTTCTCTTCCATTTAGTTGTTAAGGAATGCAAGCTCTCAGTGACACCAATGCCAATTGAGGACCCTCCGCCCCTTCCCGTACCCCGGACCCCATTCCTTCCTCCAATCCCAGCCCTTGCTGTGTATTCACTGTATCATCTGCCCTGCCCCTCTCTGTGCTCAGCAAAGGACTCAGTTTAACTACGTCCTCACCTCAATAAGGCTCAGGCTTGGCACAATGCTGAACATTTTCTCCATCGCCTCCACCTCCAAGCTCACTCCTTTGGGCAGGACTCTTTCCTCCATTCAACGGGTCCTGCCACCTGCCTCCTGTCCCCTGCCTCCAATATTCTCCCTCAACCTGGGCCCTGCCCTCTGACCTCCTACCTGCTCTTGATCTTTTCATTGAGAATTGTCAGCGCAACATCGACTGTCTCAATCTCTCTGCCCCTCTCCCCCATTCTAACCTGGCTCCTTCTCAACTTGCTGCTGTCCGCTCTCTCAGGTCAAGCCCTGACTTTGTCATCAAACCCGCTGACAAGAGTGGGGCTGTTGTTGTCGGACATACTGACCTCTACAGAGGCTGAGCACCAACTCTCAGACACTTCCTCCTGCCTCCCCTGGAAACCAATCCATTGTTTGTAACACTGTCACTCACCACATCACCTCTGCAGATCTTCCCGTCTCAGCTTCCAATCTCATTGATCCCCAACTCCGCACAACCCATTTCTACCTCCTTCCCAAATTCCGCAAACAGGAATGCCCTGGGAAGCCCATTGGATCAGCCTGAACTCATTTCTTCCTATCTTGACTCCATCTCTCCTCTTGTCTCTCCCCACACACCTACATTCACTTTTCCTTTGATACCCTACGTCATATCAACAATTCCCAGTTTCCCGACCCAAACCACCACCTCTGGACTGTGGATGTCTAATCCCTCTGTCCCTCCATCCCCCTCGAGGGGGGGGTCTGAGGGCTATCCACTTCTTCCTCGAGCAGAGGCTGAATAATCTCCATCAGCATCGCTCTCCTCCGCCTGTCTGAACTGATTCTCTCCCTCAACAATTTCTCCTTTAACTTGTTTCACTTCCTGGAAATAAAAGGTGTGACTATGGGGACCTGCGTGGGTCCCAGTTTTTTTGCCTGTTTTATTTTAGGGTTATGTGGAACACTCCTGGTTCCAGTCTTACTCAGGCCCTCTCCTACAACTCTCTTCTGTTATATTGATGACTGTATCGGTGCCACTTCATGCTCTCGTCTTGACCTGGAACATTTCATTGCTTTTTCCTTCCAATTTCCACCACTCTCTCACCTTCACGTGTTCTATCTCTGGTACGTCCCTTCCTTGACCTCCCCATCTCCATTTCCAATGATTGACTGACCATCAATTTTCATTAAAAACCCACCCACTCACTCAGCTACCTCGCCTACAGCTCCTCACAGCCCGCTCCCTGTAAGGACTCCATGCCATGCTCCCAGTTTCTCCTCCTCTGTCGCATCTTAGAACATAGAGAAATACAGCACAGAACAGGCCCTTCGGCCCACGATGTTGTGCCGAACTTTTGTCCTAGGTTAATCATGGATTATCATAGAATTTTGGACACTAAGGGCAATTTATCATGGCCAATCCACTCAACCTGCACATCTTTGGATTCCACCTTCAAAACTGCCGCTTCTGACATGTCTGCCTCGTCTCTCAACCGAGACCACCCCCCCCACCCCCCGGGCAGACAGCTGTATAAACACAGACCAGGCCCAACAGGATGCCCGGGCTGCAGGTTTGTCCACCATCACTGCGATGCCCCAGGTCCAGGGGCTGATAGACGGCACGCGTGTCACCCTGTGCTGACCAGCCTAGCTGGGAGTGCCCTACGTTAACAGGAAGGGGTTCTATTCTCGGAACATTCAGCTCGTGTGTGACCACCACTTACAGGTCATGAACGTGTGCACATTTCCCGGGGAGTATGCACGACAGCTACATCCTGGGATGGTACATGGAAATTGCAATACATGGTGTAGTGATATTGTCACTGGGCTAGTAATCCAGAGACCCAGAGTAACGCTCTGCGGACCCAGGTTCAAATCCCACCGGGGCTGATGGTGAAATTTGAATTCAATATAGATCTGGAATTAAAGGACTAATGATGACCATGAAACCATTGTCGCTTGTCGTAAAAACCCATCTGGTTCACTAATGTCCTTTAGGGAACGAGATCTACCGTCCGTAACAGGTTTGGCGACATGTGACCTCAAACCCGCACAGCTCCGGGTAACCCTGAGGCTGAGTATCAGGCTGGGGCCCAGCTGGGCCCTGGGACCCTGCAGCCCTCCTGTCTCGCCCGGGGGTTCCTGCCTCCATATGATGTACATCAGCAGCAATGTGGTGCTCACCAGATTGTGCCCCAGAAGCCTGACCACTATTTCCCACCGAGGTGTGTGTATCTGCTTTGGTGGAGGGTGAGGATGACAGCTGTGATGCCTCGATCGTGTCTTCTCGGAGCTCCCCTCTGGGTGGTCTCCGGGGAGGCTGGAGAGGGGCCGCCCGGGATGGGCCGGCGCCAATGGCTGGAGGTCCTGTGGGAGAATGGACATGTGGTCAGTGGGAGGGATGGGTCAGTCACCAAGGCAATAACAACTCACGTGTGACAGTCCATCTGGGTGGGGCCCGGTGGATCCTCAGCTCTGCCCCGTGCGCTGATCTCCGTGTCCTCAGCCACCCCGGTCACCACCAGGGCCCGCTCCTCAAAGGTGGTGAGGATTCTGATGTCCAGCACCCTGCCGTCAGTCTGGACCCCCTCCCGGCGATTGTGGGACATCTCCTGTAGGAGAACAGAGAGGGCACCGTTAGCCGCACGTGCAGTTCACAGTGGTTGGGGAGGGGAGGTGTTGAAGTTAGGGGGGGTGAATGGAGGCTTGGGGGGGGGGGGGACTTCTCGGGTGGGGGCAGAAAGGTCTCTGGGGGGGGCGGTGCTAACTGACCCGTGCTGCCCAGTGGGGAGGTCGTTGACCTTGCGGCACTGGAGGCCGGTCCTCCTGCTGAAATGAAATGAAAATTGCTTATTGTCACGAGTAGGCTTCAATTAAGTTATTGTGCGAAGCCCCTAGTCGCCACATTCCGGCGGCTGTTCGGGGAGGCTGGTACGGGAATTGAACCGTGCTGCTGGCCTGCTTGGTCTGCTTTAAAAGCCAGCGATTTAGCCCTGTGTGCTAAACCAGCCCCTGGTAATGATGCCCGAGCTAACAGCCGCTGCCATTTCATCCCAGGCTTACCCTCTGAAACCCTTGGGGGAATAGGACCTCCCTCCTGGCCTCAGCCATACCCAGGAGCCTCCCCAGGTCCACGTCTCCAAACCTTGGGGTCGGGCGTCTCGACGCCATTGTTGTGAACTGGCTGGGGTTGGCTGGACAAGTGCAATTTAAAGGCTGCTCGACGTTGTTAGCAGGGAGCTGGCGAGCGCCGTCCCGGCGAATTGGCTGGCGAACCTTCATTTGCGGAGCGAAGCTGGTGGGGCCTCGCTAAGTGGGCCAGTTACCGGTCTCACCGAGCTGAACACCGGGAAGCTCGCGGCAATTCCCGCTCGCTTCCACACTAACATTAGGTGGGGGGGGGGGGGGGATGGGGGGGGGGGGGGGGGGTGGGTTGGGGGGGGGGGGGGGGGGCTGTGTATATTAAAGATGGCTGTGGGCAATCCCTGATTCCTTTTTGGTCATTTGTTTATGTAATTATGCGGGCTGATGTTTGGGGGTAGGTGGGAGGATGGGATCGTTGTTATTGTGATGGGGTTTGACATATTTGTTGTTGATTATTGTTTGTTGTTGGTGGGGGTAAATTCGGGAGAAAATGTGAAAAAGGGGGACAATAAAAATATTTTTTAAAAAAAAGAAATCTTGCCGGAGAATCTTGCTATAAATCTGACCCTATTTCCAGTTCTCTCTCAGCTTTGACAAAGACTGGAAACGTTCGCTCCCTTCTCTCTCAAACAGACGCTGCCAGACCTGCTGAGATTGTCCAACATTCTCTCTTTTTGTTTTGATTTGAAATTACTTCATTGACGGTCGCAGATGATGACGGGAGCTACGGAAATGCAAATTCTTCCATTCTGTCTCGCCTTGTGTTTTCTTGATGTTACGGAATAATTTTGAATCTTTTTTAAATCCTCCTGCCAGGAATATTCCTCGTGCTATCTTCATCTCTATCCCCCTGGTGACCTTTGTGTACGTATTCTCCAATGTGGCCTACATAACAGCGATGGACCCACAGGAGCTGCTGGACTCGGGAGCTGTAGCTGTGGTAAGTGAAGCTTCTTGCTTTGCTGGTTCTGCTGGACTTTTCCCAGCAGATTAATGTCACCAGGAGCAGCTGGAGAGAGGGTCTATTCCAGCCCAGCATTCAGTCAGGATGAGTTCCTCAAACACCAGTTGTCACCGAAAGGGAGCGTCGTTTGGATCTCCCCTCACACCCTGCACTGGCGATGGATCAGTTAATGGCCCTGAGAAAATTAATCCCTGCATTGCAAACTCAGCCACCTTACCCTGAACCTGTGCAAAACTCTGGCTCGGTCACAGCTGGGGTATTGTGTCCAGCTCAGCTTCAGGGAGAGTGTGAGGGACATTGAGGGGGTTAGAGGAGATTTCCCAGAATGCTCCCAGGGATAGGGGATTTTCGGTTGGAGAAGCTGGAATTCTCCTCCTTGGAGTGAAGGGGATTGAGGAGCGAGTTGGCAGAGGCGTGCGCCAGTCAGACAGGTTTAGATAAGGTAAAGGAAAGATGCTCCCATTGGCTGATGGTTTAAGGATGAGGGTACACGGATTTAGGGTTTTCCTCCAGAGACCCGGGTGGGGAGGGGGGAGGGGGGGGGTGGGGAGGGGGGAGGGGGGTGGGGAGGGGGGAGGGGGAGGGAGGGAGGGGGAGGGGGTGGGGAGGGGGGTGGGGAGGGGGGGGAGGGAGGGGGGTGGGTAGGGGGTAGGGAGGGAGGGGGGTGGGGGAGGGGGAGGGGGAGGGGGGAGGGAGGGGGGTGGGGGGGGGAGGGGGTGGGGAGGGGGGGGAGGGGATGGGGAGGGGGGTGGGTAGGGGGGAGGGAGGGAGGGGGGTGTGGAGGGGGAGGGGGTGGGGAGTGGGGGAGGGGGAGTGGGGAGGGACGGGGAGGGGGGAGGGGTGCGGAGGGGGAGGGAGGGGGAGGGGGTGGGGAGGGGGGGAGGGGGAGTGGGTGGGGAGGGGGGAGGGGGAGTGGGTGGGGAGGGGGGAGTGGGGAGGGGGGGAGGGGGTGGGGAGGGGGGTGGGGAGGGGGGAGGGAGGGGGTGGGGAGGGGGTGGGGAGGGGGGAGGGAGGGGGTGGGGAGGGGGGTGGGGAGGGGGGAGGGAGGGGGTGGGTAGGGGGAGGGAGGGAGGGGAGGAAGTGGGGAGGGGAGGGAGGGGGTGGGGAGGGGGGAGGGAGGGGGAGGGGGGTGGGGAGGGGAGGGGGGGAGGGGGGAGAGTGGGAGTGGGGAGACCTTTTTTACACAGTGAGTGGTAATGACCCGAAACTCGCTGTCTCAGAGGGAGTGGAAATAAACAATAATCTCAGCAATTGGATGAACGGCTGAAGGAAACTAGCTGTTAGAGTGAGTTAATGGGAGTGAGGGAATGGGAGTGAGGGAATGGGAGTGAGGGACTGGGAGTGAGGGACTGGGAGTGAGGGTAATGGAGTGAGGGGTTGGGAGTGAGGGGCTGGGAGTGAGGGACTGGGAGTGAGGGACTGGGAGTGAGGGTAATGGAGTGAGGGACTGGGAGTGAGGAATGGGCGTGAGGGAATGGGAGTGAGGGACTGGGAGTGAGGGAATGGGAGTGAGTTGAATGGGAGTGAGGGCTGGGAGTGAGGGAAGGGAGTGAGGGAATGGGAGTGAGGGAAGGGAGTGAGGGAATGGGAGTGAGGGCTGGGAGTGAGGGAATGGGGGAGGGGTGAGGGAATGGGAGTGAGGGAATGGGAGTGAGGGAATGGGAGTAAGTGAGGGATGGGAGTGAGGAATGGGAGTGAGGGAATGGGAGTGAGGGAATGGGAGTGAGGGACTGGGAGTGAGGGAATGGGAGTGAGGGACTGGGAGTGAGGGAATGGGAGTGAGGGAATGGGAAAGGCTGGATTGCTGTACAGTGGGCTAGCATGAACTCAATGCACTGAATGGCCGTCATCCATTTCGACTATTTGAAGAAGAGTAGGCGGAGATCTCCCTGCTGCCAATAACGTTGCCCATCAAAGTTACTAAAATAAATCACTGATGGCACTGCTGTTTGTGGGAGCTTGCTGTGTAACTACAAACATCACTGACTGCTCCCCACTCATTTCAATGGGTGTAAAGTCCTTTGGGAATTCGGAGGAACACAGGGGCGTGTGTTAAAGATCCACACCCAGTCAATAAGGCAAAATGTTCAATGCAACAGAACAAGATCACAGAGCAGCTACTCCACTGCAGGAGGCAGCGCCCAGTTCATGGCCCTCCAGTTTGACACTGGATGTGGGAGGGATGTCCGTGGGGGAGTGTGTATTCCTAATCCCCCAGTCTGATACCTGACCCATGACCCCAGGTTATGATTGTGCTACAAAGACACTAATGACATTTTTCTGTTTTCTCAGACATTTGGGGAGAAGTTACTGGGGTCAATGCCGTGGATCATGCCCTTTTCTGTGGTTCTCTCAACATTTGGAGGGATCAACGGATACCTGTTCACCTCCTCCAGGTGGGAATCATCTCTTCCATTCAGGAATTAACTCACACGCGGGAGCACTCATCCCTGACAACCCTCACTACCCACTACCTCCCCAACCCTCACTACCCACTCCCTCCCCTCACTACCCACTCCCTCCCACCCCCCTCACTACCACTCCTCCCACCCTCATACCCACCCTCCCCCTCACTACCACTCCCTCCCCCAACCCTCCCGACCCCCCCTCCCCCCCCCCCTCATACCCACTCCCTCCCAACCCTCACTACCCACTCCCTCCCCCCTCACTACCCCCCTACCCACCCTCACTACCCACTCCCTCCCACCCATCACTACCCACTGCCTCCCCACCCTCACTACCCACTCCCTCCCACACTCACTAACCACTCCCCCCCCTCACTACCCACTCCCTCCCCAACCCTCACTACCCACTGCCTCCCCACCCTCACTACCCACTCCCTCCCCCCCCTCACTACCCACTGCCTCCCCACCCTCACTACCCACTACCTCCCCAACCCTCACTACCCACTCCCTCCCCCCCCTCACTACCCACTCCCTCCCCACCCTCACTACCCACTGCCTCCCCACCCACACTACCCACTGCCTCCCCACCCTCACTACCCACTACCTCCCCCCCCCTCACTACCCACTGCCTCCCCACCCCTCACTACCCACTCCCTCCCCACCCTCACTACCCACTGCCTCCCCACCCTCACTACCCACTGCCTCCCCACCCTCACTACCCACTCCCTCCCCACCCTCACTACCCACTCCTCTCCCCCACCCTCACTACCACTCCCTCCCCCACCCCTCATACCCATCCCTCCCCACCCCTCACTACCCACTCCCTCCCCACCCCTCACTACCCACTCCCTCCCCACCCTTCACTCCTACCCACTCCCTCCCCACCACTCCTACCCACTCCCCTCCCACCCCTCACTACCACTCCCTTCCCCAACCCCCTCACTACCCACTCCCTCCCCACCCTCACTACCCACTCCCTCCCCCCCTCACTACCCACTCCCTCCCCACCCTCACTACCCACTCCCTCCCCAACCCTCGCTACCCACTCCCTCCGCACCCTCCCTATCCACTCCCCACCCCAACCCTCACTACCCACTCCCACCCCAACCCTCACTACCCACTCCCTCCCCACCCTCACTACCCACTCCCTCCCACCCCTCACTACCCACTCCCTCTCCAACCCTCACTACCCACTCCCTCCCCACCCCTCACTACCCACTACCTCCCCAACCCCTCACTACCCACTACCTCCCCAACCCTCACTACCCACTCCCTCCCCCCTCACTACCCACTCCCTCCCACCCTCACTACCCACTGCCTCCCCACCCTCACTACCCACTCCCTCCCCCCTCACTACCCACTCCCTCCCCAACCCTCACTATCCACTGCCTCCCCACCCTCACTACCCACTCCACCCCAACCCTCACTACCCACTCCCTCCCCCACCCTCACTACCCACTCCCACCCCCACCCTCACTACCCACTCCCTCCCCACCCCTCACTACCCACTACCTCCCCAACCCTCACTACCCACTCCCTCCCCAACCCTCACTACCACTCCCTCCCACCCCTCACTACCCACTCCCTCCCACCCCTCACTACCCACTCCCTCCCCAACCCTCACTACCCACTCCCTCCCACCCTCACTACCCACTCCCTCCCCAACCCTCACTACCCACTGCCTCCCACCCCTCACTACCCACTCCCTCCCACCCCTCACTACCCACTGACTCCCCACCCTCACTACCCACTGCCTCCCACCCCTCACTACCCACTCCCTCCCACCCCTCACTACCCACTCCCTCCCACCCCTCACTACCCACTGCCTCCCACCCCTCACTACCCACTGCCTCCCCACCCTCACTACCCACTCCCTCCCACCCCTCACTACCCACTGACTCCCCACCCTCACTACCCACTCCCCTCCCACCCCTCACTACCCACTGACTCCCCACCCTCACTACCCACTGACTCCCCACTCTAAATTTAAAAAAGAAAAAGGACTAATTATGGGTAATGATATGACTTCAGTGATCCGTTTTTCTTGGGCAGCACGGTAGCACAGTGGTTAGCACAAATGCTTCACAGCTCCGGGGTCCCAGGTTCGATTCCCGGCTTGTGTCACTGTCTGTGCGGAGTCTGCACATCCTCCCCGTGTGTGGGTGGGTTTCCTCCGGGTGCTCCGGTTTCCTCCCACAGTCCAAAGATGTGCAGGTTAGGTGGATTGGCCATGCTAAATTGTCCTCAGGGTCCAAATTGCCCTTAGTGTTGGTTGGGGTTACTGGGTTATGGGGATAGGGTGGAGGTATGGGCTTGGGTAGGGTGCTCTTTCCAAGAGCCGGTGCAGACTCGGTTGGCCGAATGGCCTCCTTCTGCACTGTAAATTCTATGAAAAATACATAAGATCGAGGCGACTCAAAACTGATGAAGCTTTGGAGGAATATCGGGAAAGTAGGACAAATCTCAAACGCGCAATAAAGAGGGCTAAAAGGGGTCATGAAATATTTTTGGCTAACAGGGTTAAGGAAAATCCCAAAGCCTTTTATTCGTATATAAGGAGCAAGAGGGGAACTAGAGAAAGGATTGGCCCACTCAAAGACAAAAGAGGGAATTTATGCGTGGAGTCAGAGGAAATGAGTTCGATTCTTAATGAGTGCTTTGCATCGATATTCACCAAGGACAGGGACATGACGGATGTTGAGGCTGGGGATGGATGTTTAAATACTCTAGGTCATGTCGGCATAAGGAAGGGGGAGGTTTTGGGTATTCTAAAAGACATTAAGGTGGACAAGTCCCCAGGACCGGATGGGATCTATCCCAGGTTTCTGAGGGAAGCGAGGGACGAAATAGCTGGGGCCTTAACAGATATCTTTGCAGCATCCTTGAGCACGGGTGAGGTCCCGGAGGGCTGGAGAATTGCTAATGTTGTCCCTTTGTTTAAGAAGGGTAGCAGGGATAATCCAGGGAATTATAGACCTGTGAGCTTGATGTCAGTGGTAGGCAAACTGTTGGAGAAGATACTGAGAGATAGGATCTATTCACATCTGGAAGAAAATAGACTTATCAGTGATAGGCAGCATGGTTTTGTGCAGGGAAGGTCATGTCTTACAAACCTAATAGAATTCTTTGAGGAAGTGACAAAAGTTAATTGATGAGGGAAGGGCTGTAGATGTCATATACATGGACTTCAGTAATGTGTTTGATAAAGTTTCCCATGGCAGGTTGATGGAAAAAGTGAAGTCGTATGGGGTTCAGGGTGTACTAGCTAGATGGATAAAGAACTGGCTGGGCAACAGGAGACAGAGAGTAGTGGTGGAAGGGAGTGTCTCAAAATGGAGAAAGGTGACTAGTGGTGTTCCACAGGGATCCGTGCTCGGACCACTGTTGTTTGTGATCTACATAAATGATCTGGAGGAAGGTATAGGTAGTCTGATAAGCAAGTTTGCAGATGATACTAAGATTGGTAGAGTTGCAGATAGCGAGGAGGACTGTCAGAGAATACAACAAAATATAGATAGATTGGAGAGTTGGGCAGAGAAATGGCAGATGGAGTTCAATCCAGGCAAATGCGAGGTGATGCATTTTGGAAGATCTAATTCAAGATCGGACTATACGGTCAATGGAAGAGTCCTGGGGAAAATTGATGTACAGAGAGATCTGGGAGTTCAGGTCCATTGTACCCTGAAGGTGGCAACGCAGGTCGATAGAGTGGTCAAGAATGCATACAACATGCTTGCCTTCATCGGACGGGGTATTGAGTACAAGAGTCGGCAGGTCATGTTACAGTTGTATAGGACTTTGGTTAGGCCACATTTGGAATACTGCATGCAGTTCTGGTCGCCACATTACCAGAAGGATGTGGATGCTTTAGAGAGGATGCAGAGGAAGTTCACCAGGATGTGGCCTGGTATGGAGGATGCTAGGTATGAAGAAAGGTTGAGTAGATTAGGATTGTTTTCATTGGAAAGACGGAGGTTGAGGGGGGACCTGATTGAGGTCTACAAAATTATGAGAGGTATGGACAGGGTGGATAGCAACAAGCTTTTTCCCAAGAGTGGGGGTGTCAGTTACAAGGGGTCACGATTTCAAGGTGAGAGGGGGAAAGTTTAAGGGAGATGTGCGTGGAAAGTTTTTTACGCAGAGGGTGGTGGGTGCCTGGAACGCTTTGCCTGTGGCGGTGGTAGAGACGGGCACGATAGCATCATTTAAGATGCATCTAGACAGATATATGAACGGGCGGGGAACAGAGGGAAGTAGATCCTTGGAAAATAGGCAACAGGTTTAGATAAAGGATCTGGATTGGCGCAGGCTGGGAGGGCCGAAGGGCCTGTTCCTGTGCTGGAATTTTCTTTCTTCTTATATCAGATATGCGTGGGAGGGGGTACGCGTCAAGCTGCGTGTACCAGTTGATGGTCTGACTGTAGTCAACGACCATCCTGTATTTCTCCCCGGTTTTCACGACTACCACTTGGGCTCTCCAGGGGCTGTTGCTGGCCTCGATGATACCTTCCCTCAGCAGCCGCTGGACCTCAGACCTGATGAAGATCCTGTCCTGGGGTAGGCAAGATTGCGGCGCCCTCTGGCTGCACGTGTCCTGGGGTAGGCAAGATGGCAGCGCCCATTGGTTCTGAAGCAGGCCTGTACTGTTGATGTGTTATCTGTGTTGGTCTAACGTCGACTGCAACTGGATGCAGTAAAACGACGAAACAGGCTTCCGACCAGGAGATGGTCCAACACTGTTTTATTGAACCTGTTGATTGCTGTACATAATCTGCTGTGGGTTGACACTCTATTAACCTAACTGATAACCTCCTACTGGCTTGACCAGACTAGCTCTCTACCACATGGTGATAATGTTCATTGGCCTGTGCATTGCGACTATCTCCCTAGCTGTGTCCTGTGAGAGAGGGAGAGTCTTAATGCCCTGTGGGCTTTATAGTGGTGGTGTCCTGTCTGATGATTGGTTGTTCTGTGTCGTGTGTGTTCATTGGTTATCCTGTGTGTCAATCACTGCCTGTCTGCATCTCATTATATACATGAGTGGATATTATGACACCTGTCCTGGGAGTGTTTGATGGGGATGGTGTTGAGGGAGCTTTACTCTGTATTCTTATTTTTAACTAGATTTGATGCTGTGTTCTTTCAAATTGGCTTTTGTTTTCAGACTGTGTTACTCAGGAGCTCGTGAAGGTCACTTACCGAGTCTTCTTGCGATGATCCACATGAAACGCTGCACTCCCATTCCGGCACTCCTATGCTCCGTAAGGAAGTTTGAAGTTCTGCTCACCATCCGTCACATCCACTGTCACCAGCCAACTGCAAGAATAAACTCGATAACATATCAGTTTAGAACTGAATGTCAGCTGTGGTTGACAGTGTAGCGCAACCTCTCTCTGTCTCTCTCTCTCTCCCTCTCTCTCTTTTCTTATCTCCCTCTCACTCTCCCTCTCTCTCTCTCTCCCTATCTCTCTCTCACTCTCTCTCTCTCCCTCCCTCTTGCTCTCTCTCCCTCTCTCTGTCTCTCCCTCCCTCGCTCTCTCTCTTTCACTTCCTCTCTCCCTCTCTCTGTCTCTCTCTTCCCCTCTTTCTCCATCTCTCTCTCCATCTCTGTCTCTCTCTCCGTCTCTCTCTCTCTCTGTCACTCTCTCTGTCACTCTCTCTGTCTGTCTCTCTCTCTGTCACTCTCTCTGTCTCTGTCACACACTCGCTCTCTCACTCAAACTAATGGGGCTAACGGCAGATTAGTCCCCTTCCCTGATGGATTGCATCCTAGGACTTTCGGGACTTGTGGGAGGAAACCGGAGCACCCGGAGGAAACCCACGCAGACACGGGGAGGACGTGCAGACTCCACAGTGACCCAAGACGGGAATCGAACCTGGGACCCAGGAGCCATGAAGCAACAGTGCTAATCACTGTCGCTCGGGACTTTGTTCACTTCAGGGGGGAATCGATCCCGAAGTGTTGATATTCGAAGAGAATTGGTTGTGCTTGTAAGATTGCAGACATGTCAGCAAGCAATTAGGAAGGCAAGTGTCATGTTGGCCTTTATTAAAGGGGATTGGAGTGCAGGAATAAAGGGGCGGATTCTAGGGGCATTGGTGAGGCCACACCTGGAGTATTGTCCGCAGTTTTGGTGTCCCTATCTGAGGAAGGATGTTCCTATGGAGGGAGCGCAGCCATGGTTTACCAGGCTGATTCCTGGGATGGTGGGACTGTCATAAGAAGAGAGACCAAATCGGATTGTATTCCTGTTGGGCGGCAAGGCAGCACACTGGTTAGCACTGTTGCTTCACAGCACCTGGGTCCCAGGTTCGATTCCCGGCTTGGGTCACTGTCTGTGCGGAGTCTGCACGTTCTCCCCGTGTCTGCGTGGGTTTCCTCCGGGAACTCCGGTTTCCTCCCACAAGTCCCGAAAGACGTGCTATTAGGTGAATTGGACATTCTGAATTCTCCCTCTGTGTACCCGAACAGGCGCCGGAATGTGGCGACTAGGGGCTTTTCACAGTAACATCATTGCAGTGTTAATGTAAGCCTACTTGTGACAATAAAGATTATTATTATATTCATTGGAGCTTAGGAGAGTGAGACGGGATCTCATTGAAACTTGTAACGTTCCAACCGGATTAGACAGGGTAGATTCAGAAAGAATGTTCCCGATGGTGGGGGAATCCAGAACAAGGGTCATAATTTGGGGATAAGGGGTGAATCTTGAACGACTGAGGTAAGGTGCTACTGTGCTGGCCCACTCCTGCTAGTTATTGCTATATTCCTGTGGGTGGCACTCCCTCACTCACAGGTACACGATGATGGAGATCCAATCCCACTCGAGACACTTAAGGCACGAGTCCAGGCTGTCACACCAATGCAACTGAGGGAGTGCCGCCCTGTCAGAGGGTCAGTACTGAGGGAGTGCCGCACTGCCAGAGGGTCAGTACTGAGGGAGTGCTGCACTGTCAGAGGGTCAGTACTGAGGGAGTGCCGCCCTGTCAGAGGGTCAGTACTGAGGGAGTGCTGCACTGTCAGAGGGTCAGTACTGAGGGAGTGCTGCACTGTCAGAGGGTCAGTACTGAGGGAGTGCTGCACTGTCAGAGGGTCAGTACTGAGGGAGTGCTGCACTGTCAGAGGGTCAGTACTGAGAGAGTGCTGCACTGTCAGAGGGTCAGTACTGAGGGAGTGCTGCACTGTCAGAGGGTCAGTACTGAGGGAGTGCCGCACTGTCAGAGGGTCAGTACTGAGGGAGTGCTGCACTGTCAGAGGGTCAGTACTGAGGGAGTGCTGCACTGTCAGAGGGTCATTACTGAGGGAGTGCTGCACTGTCAGAGGGTCAGTACTGAGGGAGTGCCGCACTGTCAGCGGGTCAGTACTGCGTTGCACCACACTCTGTATCACAATGAGGTGTGTGGGCTATATCACAGAGTTACAGTGAGGGTTGTGGGATATGCCAGGCTGTTACATTGAGGGGTGTAACTTATACAGCTCAGTGTGTACACAGCCAGGGGCGTTACATATGCAGTGAGGGTGTGAGATATACTCTGATGGGTGTGATATGTACAGTGAATGCGAGATATAATACACAGATATATAGAAGATAAGAGCTGGAGGAGGCCTTTTGGCCCTTCGAGCCTGCTCCGCCATTCATCACAATCATGGCTGATCATCCAACTCAATAGCCTAATCCTGCTTTCTCCCCATAGCCTTTGATCCCATTCTCCCCAAGTGCTATATCCAGCCGCCTCGTCAATATATTCAAAGTTTTAGCATCAACTACTTCCTGTGGTAATAAATTCCACAGGCTCACCACTCTGTGTGAAGAAATGTCTCCTTATCTCTGTCTGAAATGGTTTACCCTGAATCCTCAGACTGTGACCCCTGGTTCTGGACACACCGACCATTGGAAACATCTCCCCTGCATCTATCCTCCATCCCGCCATCTCTGGAATCAGTCTGGTAAACCTTCGCTGCACTTCCTCAAGAGCAACAACATCCTTCCTCAGAGAAGGAGACCAAAACTGCACACAATACTCCATATGTGGCCTCACCAAGACCCTGTATAATTGCAACAACACATCCCTGCTTCTATACTCGAAACCTCTCGCAATGAAGGCCAACATACCATTAGCCTTCTTTACCGCCTGCTGCACCTGCATGCTTACCTTCAGCGACTGGTGCACAAGGACACCCAGGTCCCGCTGCACACTCCCCTCTCCCAATTTACAACCATTCAGGTAGTAATCTGCCTTACTGTTTTTGCTTCCAAAGTGAATAACCTCACACTTATCCAAATTATACTGCATCTGCCATTGATTTGCCCCCTCGCCCAACCTGTCCAGATCTTGCTGTAGGATCCCTGCCTCCTCGTCACAATTCACCATCCCACCCAACTTGGTATCATCTGCAAACTTTGAGATGTTACATTTTGTTCCCTCATCTAAATCATTAATATATATTGTGAATAGCTGGGGTCCCAGCACTGAACCCTGAGACATCCCACTGGTTACTGCCTGCCAATTTGAAAAGGACCCATTAATCCCTACTCTTTGTTTCCTCTCTGCCAACCAGTTTTCTATCCACCTCAATACATTTCCCCCAATCCCATGCGCTTTAATGTTGCACAATAATCTCTTATGTGGGACTTTGTCAAACGCCTTCTGAAAGTCCAAATATATCACATCGACTGGCTCCCCCTTGTGGACTGTACTGGTTATCTCTTCAAAGAATTCCAAAAGATTTGTCAAGCATGATTTTCCCTTCATAAATCCATGCTGACTCTGACTGATCCTGCCACTGCTTTCAAAATGTTCTGCTATAAAGTCCTTGATAATGGATTCAAGCATTTTCCCCACTACCGATGTTAGGCTTACTGGTCTATAATTCCCTGCTTTCTCTCTACCTCCCTTTTTGAATATTGGAGTGACGTGAGCTACCCTCCAATCTGCAGGGACAGTTCCAGAGTCTATAGAATCCCGGAAGATGACCATCAATGCATCCACTCTTTCCAGAGCCTCCTCCTTAAACACTCTGGGATGCAGATTCTCAGGCCCTGGGGATTTATCCGCCATCAATCCCATCAGTTTTCCCAGCGCCATTTCTCTACTAATGTTGATCTGATAGGTGTGATATATACAGCGAGAATGTGATATATACAGTGAGATTGTGATATATACAGTGAGATTGTGATATATACAGTGAGATTGTGATATATACAGTGAGAATGTGATATATACAGCGAGAATGTGATATATACAGCGAGATTGTGATATATACAGTGAGATTGTGATATATACAGTGAGATTGTGATATATACAGTGAGATTGTGATATGTACAGTGAGAATGTGATATATACAGTGAGATTGTGATATGTACAGTGAGATTGTGATATATACAGTGAGATTGTGATATATACAGTGAGAATGTGATATATACAGTGAGATTGTGATATATACAGCGAGATTGTGATATATACAGCGAGATTGTGATATATACAGTGAGATTGTGATATATACAGTGAGATTGTGATATATACAGTGAGATTGTGATATATACAGTGAGAATGTGATATATACAGTGAGATTGTGATATATACAGTGAGAATGTGATATATACAGTGAGATTGTGATATATACAGCGAGATTGTGATATATACAGCGAGATTGTGATATATACAGTGAGATTGTGATATATACAGTGAGATTGTGATATATACAGTGAGATTGTGATATATACAGTGAGAATGTGATATATAGTGAGATTGTGATATATACAGTGAGAATGTGATATATACAGTGAGATTGTGATATATACAGTGAGATTGTGATATGTACAGTGAGATTGTGATATATAGAGGGAGAGTGTGAGATATACTCTGATGGGTGTAATATATACAGTGAGAGTGTGAGATATACTCTGATGAGTGTGATATATACAGGGAGAGTGTGAGATATACTCTGATGAGTGTGATATATACAGGGAGGGTGTGAGATATACTCTGATGAGTGTGATATATACAGCGAGGGTATAGGATATACTCTGATGGGTGTGAGATATGGGCAGCATGAAGCACAGTGGTTAGCACAGTTGTTTCAAAGCTCCACGGTCCCAGGTTCGAAAGCCGGCTGAGTCACTGTCTTGGAGACTGCGGAGTCTGCACGTTCTCCCCGTGTCTGCGTGGGTTTCTTCCGGGTGCTCCAGTTTCCTCCCACAGTCCAAAGGTGTGCAGGTTAGGTGGATTGGCCGTGATAAATTGCCCTCAGCGTCCAAAAAATGTCAAGTAGGGATAGGGTAGATACGTATGAGACGGTGTGAGGTACACTCTGATGGGTGTGATATTTGTCCCATTAGGCAGACGCAGGATGGGTTCATAAAGGGCAGGTCATGCCTAATTAATGTACTGGATGTTTTGAGGACATTACCAGTGCAGTAGATAATGGGGAGCCAATGGATGTCGTATATCTGGATTTCCAGAAAGCCTTTGACAAGGTGCCACACAAAAGGTTGCTGCATAAGATAAAGATGCATGGCATTAAGAGTAAAGCATTGATAGAGGATTGGTTAATTAATAGAAAGCAAAAAGTGGGGATTAATGGGTGTTTCTCTGGTTGGCAATCAGTAGCTAGTGGTGTCCCTCAGGGATCCGTGTTGGGCCCACAATTGTTCACAATTTACATAGGTGATTTGGAGTTGGGGACCAAGGGCAATGTGTCCAAGTTTGCAGACGACACTAAGATGAGTGGTAAAGCGAAATGTGCAGAGGATACTGGAAGTCTGCAGAGAGATTTGGATAGGTTAAGTGAATGGGCTAGGGTCTGGCAGATGGAATACAATGTTGACAAATGTGAAGTTATCCATTTTGGTAGGAATAACAGCAAACGGGATTATTATTTAAATGAAAAAAATTAAAGCATGCTGCTGTGCAGAGAGACTTGGGTGTGCTAGCGCATGAGTCACAAAAAGTTGATTTACAGGTGCAACAGGTGATTAAGAAAGCAAATGGAGTTTTATCCTTCATTGCTAGAGGATAGAGTTTAAGACTAGGGAGGTTATGTTGCAATTGTATAAGGTGTTAGTGAGGCCACACCTGGAGTATTGTGTTCAGTTTTGGTCTCCTTACCTGAGAAAGGACGTACTGGCACTGGAGGGTGTGCAGAGGAGATTCACTAGGTTAATCCCAGAGCTGAAGGGGTTGGATTATGAGGAGAGGTTGAGTAGACTGAGACTGTACTCGTTGGAATTTAGAAGAATGCGAGGGGATCTTATAGAAACATATAAAATCATGAAGGGAATAGATGGGATAAATGCGGGCAGGTTGTTTCCACTGGCGGGTGACAGCAGAACTAGGGGACATAGCCTCAAAATAAGGGGAAGTAGATTTAGGACTGAGTTTAGGAGGAACTTCTTCATCCAAAGGGTTATCAATCTATGAAATTCCTTGCCCAGTGAAGCAGTTGAGGCTCCTTCATTAAATGTTTTTAAGATAAAGATAGATAGATTACAAAGATGATTGATGCAGGTAGGGCAGTGGATGTTGTCTGTATAGACTTCAGTAAGGCCTTTCACAAGGTCCCTCATGGTAGACTGGTACAAAAGATGAAGTCACACGGGATCAGAGGTGAGCTGGCAAGATGGATACAGAACTAGCTAGGTCATAGAAGGCAGAGAGTAGCAATGGAAGGGTGCTTTTCTAATTGGAGGGCTATGACTAGTGGTGTTCCGCAGGGATCAGTACTGGACCTTTGCTGTTCGTAGTCTATATAAATGATTTGGAGAAAATGTAGCTGGTCTGGGGCGAAATTCTCCGAACCCCAGCAGGGTCGGAGAATCGCCTGGGGCTGCCGAAAATCCCGCCCCCGCCGTGGCAGAGATTCTCCGCCACCCGGGAAGTGGCGGTGGCGGGAATCTTGCCACTCCGATCGGAGAGGCCCCTGCGGTGATTCTCCGGCCCGGATGGGCCGAAGTCCCGCCGCTGGAAGGCCTCTCCCGCCGCCGAGGTTTGAACCACCTCTGTAACGGAGGGATCAGCGGCGCGAGCAGGCCCCGGGGTCCTGGGAGGGGGGGGGGCGATCGGACCCAGGGGGGGGGCCCCATGGTGGCCTGGCCCGCGATCGGGGCCCCCCGCTCAGACTCCGGGCCAGTGCCCTGGCTGCACTCTTTCTCCTTCCGCGGTCACCACGGCCTCCGCCATGGCAGAAACGGAAGAGAAACCCACATCGCGCATGCGCCGACCGGCGAAAGCCTTTCGGCCAGCCCCGCTGCCGGGGGCGCCGGTTTTTTGCGCCAGTCTTCTGGTGCCAACCGCTCCGGCGTGGGGCTGGCCCCCAAAGGTGGGGAGAATTCCCCACCTTTGGGGACGCGCGACCCGAGTGGTTGGCGCCACTCCCCTACTCCGGGACCCTCCGTCATGCCGCCCCTGATTAGTAAGTTTGCAGACGACACAAAGGTTGGTGGAATTGCGGATAGCGATGAGGACTGTCAGAGGATACAGCAGGATTTAGATCATTTGGAGACTTGGGCGGCGAGATGGCAGATGGAGTTTAATCCGGACAAATGTGAGGTAATGCATTTTGGAAGGTCTAATACAGGTAGGGAATATACAGTGAATGGTAAAACCCTCAAGAGTATTGAAAGTCAGAGAGATCTAGGTGTACAAGTCCACAGGTCACTGAAAGGGGCAACACAGGTGGAGAAGGTAGTCAAGAAGGCATACGGCATGCTTGCCTTCATTGGCCGGGGCAGGGCATTGAATATAAGAATTGGCAAGTCATGTTGCAGCTGTATAGAACCTTAGTTAGACCACACTTGGAGTATAGTGTTCAATTCTGGTCGCCACACTACCAGAAGGATGTGGAGGCTTTAGAGAGGGTGCAGAAGAGATTTACCAGGATGTTGCCTGGTATGGAGGGCATTAGCTATGAGGAGTGGTTGAATAAACTTGGTTTGTTCTCACTGGAACAACGGAGGTTGAGGGGCAACCTGATAGAGGTCTACAAAATTATGAGGGGCATAGACAGAGCAGATAGTCAGAGGCTTTTCCCCAGGGTAGAGGGGTCAATTACTAGGGGGCATAGGTTTAAGGTGCAAGTGGCAAGGTTTAGAGGAGATGTATGAGGCAAGTTTTTTTACACAGAGGGTAGTGGGTGCCTGGAACTCGCTGCCGGAGGAGGTGGTGGAAGCAGGGACGATAGTGATGTTTAAGGGGCATCTTGACAAATACATGAATAGGATGGGAATAGAGGGATACGGACCCAGGAAGTGTAGAAGATTTTAGTTTAGTCGGGCAGCATGGTCGGCACAGGCTTGGAGGGCCGAAGGGCCTGTTCCTGTGCTGTACTTTTCTTTGTTCTTTTATAGTTTTTTGAAGAATAAAGGGATTAAGGGTTATGGTGTTCGGGCCGGAAAGTGGAGCTGAGTCCATAAAAGATCAGCCATGATCTCATTGAATGGCGGAGCAGGCTCGAGGGGCCAGATGGCCGACTCCTGCTCCTAGTTCTTATATGCAGAGGGTGTGAGATATACTCTGAGTGTGATATATACAACGAGAAGTGGTGCTCACTGTCATATTTCTCTTTTTCCACCTATAGTGTGTCACTTCCTTGTTGATGCTGATTATTGCAGATATTTACACATTGATTAATTACGTGGTGTTCATTAACTATTTGTGTTATGGAGTTACTGTAACTGCACTACTCGTACTCCGCTGGAAGAAGCCTAACATTTCTCGACCAATCAAGGTAGGTCAGAGGTTTTACCTCATTCTCTGACCCGGCAGCCTTTTATTGATAAGTTTTGTTTTCTCCTAGACTCTCGAATCTACACATACTCTCTCTCCTCGATATATCTCCCTGTGTTTAAAATCGACAATCCTCTGACTGTCTGTTTCTAACTTACACTTTTCCAAGGCCCCAAATTGCAAATGTACCCACTCCCACCAGCTCCATCCTCCCCCCCCCTGCCAGCTCTCCCTTCCTGGACCAGACGCTTTGGGAGCAGAAATTAGGGCAGTCATTTGAGGCGGGATGTGGCCGGGGAGGGGGGATCATTTGGGCAGGGGGAGCGCAGTTAAACAGCCCATTCCACCATTGTGAAATTAAATTCAATAGAATTCTGGAATTGTCAATAGCCACAATTGCCCTTGAGAAGGTGGAGGTGAGCTTCTTGAACCGCCGCAATCCGTGTGGTGTAGGTACACCCACTGTGCTGTTAGGGAGGGAACTACAGCATTTTGACCCAACGACAGTGAAGGAACGGCCGATATATTTCCAAAGGCAGGATGGTAAGTTTCAGCAGGTGGGGAGGTAACCAACGAGAGGGAGAAACAAACTTGACTCTTGTCTGCTACAGATGCTTCTGTCCATGACAGTATTGGTAGAAGTGACCACCGCACAGTCCTTGTGAAGACAATGTCCATCTTCATATTGAGGATACCCTCCATCGTGATGTGTGGCACTAACACTGTGCTAAATGGGATAGATTTTGAATAGATTTAGAAGCTCAGGACTGGGCATCCATGAGGCACTGTGGGCCATCAGCAGCAGCAGAATTATACTCAACCACAACCTGAAACCTCATGGCCCGGCATTCATTGGTAGGAATAATAGCAAACGGGATTATTATTTAAATGATAAAATATTAAAGCATGCCGCTGTTCAGAGAGACTTGGGTGTGCTAGTGCATGAGTCACAGAAGGTTGGTTTACAGGTGCAACAGGTGATTAAGAAGGCAAATGGAATTTTGTCCTTCATTGCTAGAGGGATAGAGTTTAAGACTAGGGAGGTTATGTTGCAATTGTATAAGGTGTTAGTGCGGCCACACCTGGAGTATTGGGCGCGATTCTCCACAAATGCAGAGAGTCGTAAAGGCTGCCGTGAAACCGGCCGTGTTTCACGGCAGCCTCCGCGCCCCCTCCCGGGACCCGATTCACCCCCCCCCGGTCGGGGCTAGCATCGCGGCCCCTTGAAGAACGGCATCACGGTCTTAGCGAACGTCCGCGCATGCGCGGTCCGTCATGCCCCTCAGCCGCCCCACGGACTGATCCTGCGGGACGGCGGAGGGGCAAATAGTGCGCGGGTATCGGACCCGCAGGTGTGTTTAAATTCGTGAAAATGGCCGGAAAGGCCTGGGAACTCGGCCCATCGGATAGGGGAGAATCGCTGTTCGCCGTAAAAAAACGGCAAGCAGCGATTCGTGTCGTGGGGCGGCCGTGGGGGGGGGGATAGCGGGAGGTCAGGAAAAATGTCGGGAAGGCCCTCCCGCTATTCTCCGACCCGTCATGGGGGGCGGAGAATCGCGCCCATTGTGTTCAGTTTTGGTCTCCTTACTTGAGGAGATTCACTAGGTTAATCCCAGAGCTGAAGGGGTTGGATTATGAGGAGAGGTTGAGTAGACTGGGACTGTACTCGTTGGAATTTAGAAGGATGAGGGGGGATCTTACAGAAACATTTAAAATTATGAAGGGAATAGATAGGATAGATGCGGGCAGGTTGTTTCCACTAGCGGGTGAAAGCAGAACTAGGGGACATAGCCTCAAAATAAGGGGAAGTAGATTTAGGACTGAGTTTAGGAGGAACTTCTTCACCCAAAGTGTTGTGAATCTATGGAATTCCTTGCCCAGTGAAGCAGTTGAGGCTCCTTCATTACATGTTTTTAAGGTAAAGATAGATAGTTTTTTGAAGAATAAAGGAATTAAGGGTTATGGTGTTCAGGCCGGAAAGTGGAGCTGAGTCCACAAAAGATCAGCCATGATCTCACTGAATGGCGGAGCAGGCTCGAGGGGCCAGATGGCCGACTCCTGCTCCTAGTTCTTATGTTCTTATGTTACCCCCCACTCTACCATTACCACCAAGCCAGGGGCTCAACCCTGGTTCAATGAAGAGTGCAGGAGAGCATGCCAGGAGCAACACCAGGCATATTGAACTATGAGGTGTCAGCCTGTTGAAGCTACAACACAGGACTACTTGTGAGCCAAACATCATAAGCAGCAAGTGATAGGCAGAGCTCAGCGATCCCACAATGAACACATCAGATCTCAGCTCTGTAGTCCTGCCACATCCAGCCGTGATGGGGGTGGACAATCAAACAACTCACTGGAGGAGGAGGCTCCACAGATATCCCCACCCTCAATGATGGAGGAGCCCAGCCCACTGTGCAAAAGACGAGGCTGAGGCACTCGCAACAATCTTCAGCCAGAAGTGCCGAGTGGATGATCCATCTCAGTCTCCTCCGGAGGTCCCAGCTAAGATGTCCGTCTTCAGCCAATACGATTCGCTCCAGGTGATAACAAAAAATTCACAAAGATGAAGACGGCACAAAGGAACCGGCTGAAGTCAGCACCTAATCTGGTGCATTGCCCTCTCCTCCTGTGAACCTGATTAGAGCGAGATCATGAGGACCAAACACACTCCCCTTTCACATTAAAGGTAAGAGGTCGTGGCGAGTGCTGTGAAGGTCAACTGACGCGGCTCCCAAAGGTCAGCTGGTCGGAAGTAGGTCGCTGGAAAAAAAGTTAGAAAAACACAGCTTTATGTGGACAGCCTTCTCCGTTATATTACAGAACCGTTATAGACATAACTAAGTTTCTTAACACCTTCAGCTCCTTCTCTGGATACAAACTAACTTAGACAAGAGTGAATGTTTCCCGGTTAACCCTGCTGGGAGGTCAGGCCAACTGGTGACGTTACCTTTTCACGTTGCTAAAACAAGCTTTCGCTATCTGGGAGTTTGTAAGTTTAATGATACCAGTATGGCTGACAGTATCAAAGTAGATCTACAGAGGCGGAACAACCTCTCTCTATACTTGGTGGGCAGGGGTCAAACCATTAAAGTGAACGTGTTTCCGAGGGTTTTATTTATTTTTCAGTGTCTTCTCATTTTTCTCTCAAAATTCTTTTTTATTAAGATCAATAAATTGATATTCTTCCCTTATTTGGGTGGGTAAGAATCCTAGAATCTGTAGTGTTCTGCTTCAAAGAGACAGATAGTTGGGGGGGGGCTGGCCCTTCCCAATTTATGAGCCGCTAACATTAAAAAATATTATTGCGGATCAGTGACCCCAACTGTATTTGGGGACAAGTGGAGGCTCGTTCCTGTGGAACTTCTCCTCATCTCACCATAGTCACTGCACCGTGACCCTTTTCTCCCGCTTGATCAGGGGTGGGCAAACTACGGCCCGCATGCGGCCCGCCAAAGGTCTTTATGCGGCCCACCAAGATCAAGTCATTAAAAAAAAAATTAAATTTTTTTATTTTTTATTTTAAGGTTAATGGGGGGCTGTTGGGTTACTGGTATAGGGTGGATACGTTGACTTGAGTAGGGTGACCATTGCTCTGCACAACATGTGTTTCATGTGAAGTTTCTACTTTAAAATATAAATTAATAAAAATTAATTTATTTTTTCTTCTTTAAAAACCTTTTATTTTGGCTATTTTAAATATTAATTATTTTACCTAATATACTATACGGCCCTTTAAAATTGTGAATTTCTGAATGTGGCCCTTGCACGGAAAAGTTTGCCCACCCCTGCGCTAGATGTTCCTCAGACACACTGATGATCTGCTCCCTCAGGATTTAGAAGCATTTTAAGTTCCTTTCCCTGTCTTCTCGAGCCCCTATTGGCAACAATAACCTTTTCCTACCTTCTGTTTTGGACCCAACACTTGGGAATCTTGGGAAGTGAAGTGTCTCGAGCTTTTAGGGGACCTGTTCGCTGAGGGAGCTTTGCCAGTTTTAGGGAGCAAGCTGAGAAATTCCAGCTGCCCAGTTCCAGTTTTTTTCGGCATTTTCAAGTTCTTAATTTTTCATGGATTTTCCTTCCTTTCCTTAGCCGCCCCTGCTTCCTTGATGAAGAGCACTCTGACCCTAGCCCAGTCTGACCCCGGCCCGGTCTGACCCCGGCCCGGTCTGACCCCGGCCCGGTCTGACCCCGGCCCGGTCTGACCCCGGCCCAGTCAGATCCCGGCCCAGTCTGACCCCGGCCCAGTCTGACCCCAGCCCAGTCTGACCCCAGCCCAGTCTGACCCCAGCCCAGTCTGACCCCAGCCCACTCTGACCCCAGCCCAGTCAGATACCAGCCCAGTCTGACCCCGGCCCGGTCTGACCCCGGCCCGGTCTGACCCCGGCCCGGTCTGACCCCAGCCCAGTCTGACCCCAGCCCAGTCTGACCCCAGCCCAGTCTGACCCCAGCCCAGTCTGACCCCAGCCCACTCTGACCCCAGCCCACTCTGACCCCAGCCCAGTCAGATCCCAGCCCAGTCTGACCCCGGCCCAGTCTACCCAGCCCGGTCAGACCCCAGCCCAGTCTGACCCCGGCCCAGTCTGACCGGGGGGGAGGGGGTTGTCCCTGGAGGTCATGCGGGGGTCTATGTCGGACATTTATGGCCATATCCTTTCATCGGATTCTGCTGCACTGAGCGGTGTGAGATCAAAATGGGAAAGGAACTGGGCCCCGTTCTTACTGGTGAAGTTGGAGCAAGGCCCATCACAGGGTTAACTCCACCACTTCCTCGGCTCAGTGCTCTACTGAGCCAAATCCAGTTTAAGGTATTACATAAGATGCACTTGACTAGGGCGAGGATGAGTGGGTTCTTCATGAATATTGAGGGTCGGTGTGATCACTGTTCTATTGGGCTGGCTAATTATATGCATATGTTGTGGGCATGTCCCAAACTGAGAAGATTCTGGGCTTTGTTATTTAATACCATGTCAGAGATATTCCGTATGGAGTTAGACCCGTGGCCACATTGGGGGATGTCGGATGAACCAGTGATTCAGTCCCGGGGGTGGAGGCAGATGTGGCTCCTTTGCCTCGGTGATAGCAGGGATGTGAATGTTGCTCAGTGTCATGTGAGAGTACCTTTAAGAGTTGGGGGTTTATAAAATAGCTGTAGTGGATGTGCCTTTAAGAAATGGATATTTATCAGTGATGTCAGAGAGTGGGTGGAGCTGGGCTGTCTGTCTGCTTTTACTTTCGCTTTGGGCTCACAGCTACAGGGTGTGTTTAGTTTTGTTTGAATTTTGGAGAAGCTGCAGTCACAGCAAGATGTGTATGAAACCCTGCAAGCTTATGAATGTTCATTTGGTGATTTCAAAGTGGTAACTGTTCTCAGTAATGAAGTTAAACCTGATGTCTTCCTGTAAAAAGGGTTCTTTTTGTCTTATGGATGTTGCAAGGAAAGATTAAGAGTTACTTATAGAGTACTGTATTCTTTGGGGGATTTATTGGTGCTGATAGTTGTTACTATGTTTACTATGGGTTTATAAAGTGTTAACTGGTTTCATAAATAAAGTGTTTTAATTTAAAAGTACTGTAGATTTCTGCTGTACCACACCTGTAGAGTGGGCCATGTGCTCCCCATAACCACAATCTAGTAAAAGTTGTGGGTCAGGTGAACTCCATGATACACTTTGAGGTTCTCTAAACCCTGGCCCATAACAGCAGTTGGAGGCCTCCTGCTCCACCCAGTGCTTCCATGTGGCTGGGTGACATGTTGCCATCGTATTTGGAGAAAGTCAAGTTCAGCATCAGGGGATTGGTGTAGGTTCTATCGAAGATGGGGATTATTCATTTCTTTGTTTAACCATCGGTTGTGAGGAGGTTTCGATGAGTTTTAGTATTTAATGTTCATTGGGCGTTGTGTATTTTTCTCTTTTGTTTTACTTACATTTGCTAAATTAATTTAGAGTACCCAATTCAGTTTTTCCAATTAAGGAGAAATTTAGCTTGGCCAATCCACCTACCCTGCACATCTCTGGGTTGTGGGGATAAAACCCACGCAGACACGGGGAGAATGTGCAAACTCCACACGGACAGTGACCCAGAGCCGGGATCGAACCTGGGACCTTGGCGCCGTGAAGCAGCAGTGCTAACCACTGCACCACCGTGCTGCCATTTTACTTTTATATTTAATGGTGATGTTTTGCATTTCTCTTGTTGTCCATTGTTGATTGTTGTGAAATTTCTTTCAACAAACATCAGTTTTTTTAAAAACTGGAGTCAATGGGAATCAGGGGGGAAACTCTCCGCTGGCTGGGGTCATACCCGGCACAAAGGAAGATGGTTGTGGTGGTTGGAGGTCAATCATCTCAGCTTCAGAACATCACTGCAGGAGTTCCTCAGGGTAGTGTCCTCGGCCCAACCATCTTCAGCTGCTTCATCAATGACCTCCCTTCCATCACAAGGTCAGAAGTGGGGATGTTTGCCGATGACTGCACAATGTTCAGCACCATTCGCGACTCCTCAGATAATGAAGCAGTCCATGTCCAAATGCAGCAAGACCTGGACAATATCCAGGCTCGGGGCTGACAAGTGGCAAGTTATATTCACACTACTCAAGTGCCAGACAATGACCATCTCCTACAAGAGAGGATCTAACCATCTCCCCCTTGACATTCAATGGCATTACCATCGCTGAATCCCCCACAATCAGCATCCTGGGGGTTACCATTGATCAGAAACTGAACTGGACCCAGCCACATTAATACTGTGGCTACCAGGGCAGGTCAAAGGCTGGGAATCCTGCGGAGAGTAACTCACCTCCTGACTCCCCAAAGCCTGTCCACCATCTACAAGGCACAAGTCAGGAGTGTGATGGAAACTCTCCACTTGCCTGGATGAGCGCAGCACCAACAATACTCAAGAAGCTCAACACCATCCTGGACAAAGCAGCCCGGCTAGATTGCTCCCCCTTCCACAAACATTCACTCCCTCCACCACTGACGCACAGTGCTAGCCGTGTGTACCATCTACAAGATGCACTGCAGGAACTCACCAAGGCTCCTTAGACAGCACCTTCCAAACCCACGACTACTACCATGTAGAAGGACAGGGGAGCAGATACCTAGGAACCCCACCACCTGGAGGTTCCCCTCCAAGTCACTCACTACCCTTACTTGGAAATATATCGGCCGTTCCTTCACTGTTGCTGGGGCAACAACCTGGAACTCCCTCCCTAACAGCACGGTGGATACACCTACACTGCAGCGGTTCAGGAAGGTAACTCATCACCATCTTCTGAAGGGCAAATAGGGATGGGCAATAAATGGTGGCCTAACCGGTGATGCCCACACCTGTGAATATATTTGAAACATTTAGCCCATGGGGCTGTTCCGGCCAGTGGTTGACTGGTCATACAGGAAAATGCCACTGAAACCTGTGCTTGCCACTGTGCTGCTGGTGCTGGCTCTCGATTCCACTCCAGGGCTTGGGCAAGAGGACTTACATATCAGCGCAGTCCTGACAGAGAGCTGCTTGTCAGAGGATCACAGCTCCAGGGTCGCAGGTTCGATTCCCGGCTTGAGTCACTGCCTGTGCGGAGTCTGCACGTTCTCCCCGTGTCTGCGTGGGTTTCCTCCGGGTGCTCCGGTTTCCTCCCACAAGTCCCGAAAGACGTTCTGTTGGGTGAATTGGACATTCTGAATTCTCCCTCAGTGTACCTGAACAGGTGCCGGAATGTGGCGACTAGGGGATTTTCACCGTAACTTCATTGCAGTGTTAATGTAAGCCTACTTGTGACAATAATAAAGATTATGATTATTATTATTCTTTATTCCCCCAATCACCATTACATAATCAGATGACCTGGTCATTATCACATTGTTGTTTGTGAAGTTTTCTAGCTGCTAACTGGCTCTGTATTTCCTGCCGTGAGGATTTTGTTGGATGGAAACACTTTGGGATATCTGCTGCTACGAAAAGTGTTCCATTAATGCAAATTTTCCTTTCTTCGCTATTCTACCACAATCCAAACTAATCCCACTGCCTCACTCTCCCAAAGTTCCTGAATCAATCCCAAACTAATCCCACTGTCTCGCTCTCCCAAAGTTCCTGAATCAATCCCAAACTAATCCCACTGCCTCACTCTCCCAAAGTTCCTGAATCAATCCCAAACTAATCCCACTGCCTCGCTCTCTCCCAAAGTTCCTGAATCAATCCCAAACTAATCCCACTGCCTCGCTCTCTCCCAAAGTACCCGAATCAATCCCAAACTAATCCCACTGTCTCGCTCTCCCAAAGTTCTCGAATCAATCACAAACTAATGCCAGTCCCTCTCTCCCAAAGTCCCTGAATCAATCCAAACTAATCCCACTGCCCCGCTCTCTCCCAAAGTTCCCGAATCAATCCAAACTAATCCCACTGTCCCTCTCTCCAAAGTTCCTGAATCAATCCAAACTAATCCCACTGTCCCGCTCTCCCAAAGTTCCCGAATCAATCCCAAACTAATCCCACTGTCCTGCGCTCTCCCAAAGTTCCCGAATCAATCACAAACTAATCCCACTGTCCCTCTCTCCCAAAGTTCCCGAATCAATCCCAAACTAATCCCACTGTTCCGCTCTCTCCCAAAGTTCCCGAATCAATCCCAAACTAATCCCACTGTCCCGCTCTCTCCCAAAGTTCCCGAATCAATCCCAAACTAATCCCACTGTCCTGCTCTCTCCCAAAGTTCCCGAATCAATCACAAACTAATCTCACTGTCCCGCTAACTCCCAAAGTTCCTGAATCAATCCCAAACTAATCCCACTGTCCCGCTCTCCCAAAGTTCCCGAATCAATCCCCAACTAATCCCACTGTCCCGCTCTCCCAAAATTCCCTCTTCAATCCCAAACTAATCCCACTGTCCTGCTCTCCCAAAGTTCCCGAATCAATCCCAAACTAATCCCACTGTCCAGCTCTCCCAAAGTTCCCGAATCAATCCCAAACTAATCCCACAGTCCCACTCTCCCAAAGTTCCCAAATCAATCCCAAACTAATCCCACTGTCCCGCTCTCCCAAAGTTCCCGAATCAATCACAAACTAATCCCACTGTCCCGTTCTCTCCCAAAGTTCCCGAATCAATCCCAAACTAATCCCACTCTCCCTCTCTCCCAAAGTTCCCAAATCAATCACAAACTAATCCCACTGTCCCTCTCTCCCAAAGTTCCTGAATCAATCCCAAACTAATCCCACTGTCCTGCTCTCTCCAAAAGTTCCTGAATCAATCCCAAACTAATCCCACTGCCCCGCTCTCTCCCAAAGTTCCTGAATCAATCCCAAACTAATCCCACTGTCCCACTCTCCCAAAGTTCCTGAATCAATCACAAACTAATCCCAAACTAGTCCCACTGTCCCGCTCTCTCCCAAAGTTTCCGAATCAATCCCAAACTAATCCCACTGTCCTGCTCTCTCCCAAAGTTCCCGAATCAATCCCAAACTAATCCCACTGTCCTGCTCTCTCCAAAAGTTCCTGAATCAATCCCAAACTAATCCCACTGCCCCGCTCTCTCCCAAAGTTCCCGAATCAATCACAAACTAATCCCACTGTCCCGCTCTCCCAAAGTTCCGAATCAATCCCAAACTAATCCCACTGCCCCGCTCTCTCCCAAGGTTCACGAATCAATCCCAAACTAATCCCACTGCCCCGCTCTCTCCCAAAGTTCCTGAATCAATCCCAAACTAATCCCACTGCCCCGCTCTCTCCCAAGGTTCACGAATCAATCCAAACTAATCCCACTGTCCCTCTCTCCAAAGTTCCTGAATCAATCCAAACTAATCCCACTGTCCCGCTCTCTCCCAAAGTTCCCGAATCAATCCCAAACTAATCCCACTGTCTTGCGCTCTCCCAAAGTTCCCGAATCAATCACAAACTAATCCCACTGTCCCTCTCTCCCAAAGTTCCCGAATCAATCACAAACTAATCCCAAACTAATCCCACTGTTCCGCTCTCTCCCAAAGTTCCCGAATCAATCCCAAACTAATCCCACTGTCCCGCTCTCTCCCAAAGTTCCCGAATCAATCCCAAACTAATCCAACTGTCCTGCTCTCTCCCAAAGTTCCCGAATCAATCACAAACTAATCTCACTGTCCCGCTAACTCCCAAAGTTCCTGAATCAATCCCAAACTAATCCCACTGTCCCGCTCTCCCAAAGTTCCCGAATCAATCCCCAACTAATCCCACTGTCCTGCTCTCCCAAAAATTCCCTCTTCAATCCCAAACTAATCCCACTGTCCTGCTCTCCCAAAGTTCCCGAATCAATCCCAAACTAATCCCACTGTCCAGCTCTCCCAAAGTTCCCGAATCAATCCCAAACTAATCCCACAGTCCCACTCTCCCAAAGTTCCCAAATCAATCCCAAACTAATCCCACTGTCCCGCTCTCCCAAAGTTCCCGAATCAATCACAAACTAATCCCACTGTCCCGTTCTCTCCCAAAGTTCCCGAATCAATCCCAAACTAATCCCACTCTCCCTCTCTCCCAAAGTTCCCAAATCAATCACAAACTAATCCCACTGTCCCTCTCTCCCAAAGTTCCTGAATCAATCCCAAACTAATCCCACTGTCCTGCTCTCTCCAAAAGTTCCTGAATCAATCCCAAACTAATCCCACTGCCCCGCTCTCTCCCAAAGTTCCTGAATCAATCCCAAACTAATCCCACTGTCCCACTCTCCCAAAGTTCCCGAATCAATCACAAACTAATCCCAAACTAGTCCCACTGTCCCGCTCTCTCCCAAAGTTTCCGAATCAATCCCAAACTAATCCCACTGTCCTGCTCTCTCCCAAAGTTCCCGAATCAATCCCAAACTAATCCCACTGTCCTGCTCTCTCCAAAAGTTCCTGAATCAATCCCAAACTAATCCCACTGCCCCGCTCTCTCCCAAAGTTCCCGAATCAATCACAAACTAATCCCACTGTCCCGCTCTCCCAAAGTTCCGAATCAATCCCAAACTAATCCCACTGCCCCGCTCTCTCCCAAGGTTCACGAATCAATCCCAAACTAATCCCACTGCCCCGCTCTCTCCCAAAGTTCCTGAATCAATCCCAAACTAATCCCACTGCCCCGCTCTCTCCCAAGGTTCACGAATCAATCCCAAACTAATCCCACTGCCCCGCTCTCTCCCAAAGTTCCTGAATCAATCACAAACTAATGCCACTGTCCCACTCTCCCAAAGTTCCCTCTTTAATCCCAAACTAATCCCACTGTCCCGCTCTCCCAAAGTTCCCGAATCAATCACAAAATAATCCCACTGTCCCGCTCTCCCAAAGTTCCCGAATCAATCACAAACTAATCCCACTGTCCCACTCTCCCAAAGTTCCCGAATCAATCCCAAACTAATCCCACTGTCCTGCTCTCCCAAAATTCTTGAATCAATCACAAACTAATGCCACTGTCCCACTCTCCCAAAGTTCCCTCTTCAATCCCAAACTAATCCAACTGTCCCGCTCTCCCAAAGTTCCCGAATCAATCCCAAACTAATCCCACTGTCCCGCTCTCCCAAAGTTCCCGAATCAATCACAAACTAATCCCACTGTCCTGCTCTCTCCCAAAGTTCCCGAATCAATCACAAACTAATCCCACTGTCCCTCTCTCTCCCAAAGTTCCCGAATCAATCACAAACTAATCCCACTGTCCCTCTCTCTCCCAAAGTTCCCGAATCAATCCCAAACTAATCCCACTGTCCCACTCTCCCAAAGTTCCCGAATCAATCACAAACTAATCCCAAACTAGTCCCACTGTCCCACTCTCTCCCAAAGTTCCTGAATCAATCCCAAACTAATCCCACTGTCCTGCTCTCTCCCAAAGTTCCCGAATCAATCCCAAACTAATCCCACTGTCCTGCTCTCTCCAAAAGATCCTGAATCAATCCCAAACTAATCCCACTGCCCGCTCTCTCCCAAAGTTCCCGAATCAATCCCAAACTAATCCCACTGTCCCGCTCTCCCAAAGTTCCAAAATCAATCACAAACTTATCCCACTGTCCCGCTCTCTCCCAAAGTTCCTGAATCAACCCTAAATTAATCCCACTGACCCGCTCTCTCCCAAAGTTCCCAAATCAATCACAAACTAATCCCACTGTCCCTCTCTCCCAAAGTTCCTGAATCAATCCCAAACTAATCCCACTGTCCTGCTCTCTCCAAAAGTTCCTGAATCAATCCCAAACTAATCCCACTGCCCCGCTCTCTCCCAAAGTTCCTGAATCAATCCCAAACTAATCCCACTGTCCCACTCTCCCAAAGTTCCCGAATCAATCACAAACTAATCCCACTGCCCCGCTCTCTCCCAAAGTTCCTGAATCAATCCCAAACTAATCCCACTGTCCCTCTCTCCCAAAGTTCCCGAATCAATCACAAACTAATCCCAAACTAGTCCCACTGTCCCGCTCTCTCCCAAAGTTCGCGAATCAATCCCAAACTAATCCCACTGTCCTGCTCTCTCCCAAAGTTCCCGAATCAATCCCAAACTAATGCCACTGTCCTGCTCTCTCCAAAAGTTCCTGAATCAATCCCAAACTAATCCCACTGCCCCGCTCTCTCCCAAAGTTCCCGAATCAATCCCAAACTAATCCCACTGCCCCGCTCTCTCCCAAGGTTCACGAATCAATCCCAAACTAATTCCACTGCCCCGCTCTCTCCCAAAGTTCCTGAATCAATCACAAACTAATCCCACTGTCCCGCTCTCCCAAAGTTCCCTCTTCAATCCCAAACTAATCCCACTGTCCCACTCTCCCAAAGTTCCCTCTTCAATCCCAAACTAATCCCATTGCCCCGCTCTCTCCCAAAGTTCCCGAATCAATCACAAACTAATCCCACTGTCCCGCTCTCCCAAATTTCCCGAATCAATCCCAAACTAATCCCACTGTCCGGCTCTTCCAAATTTCCCGAATCAATCCCAAACTAATCCCACTGTCCCACTCTCCCAAAGTTCCCTCTTCAATCCCAAACTAATCCCACTGTCCCGCTCTCCCAAAGTTCCCGAATCAATCACAAACTAATCCCACTGTCCCTCTCTCCCAAAGTTCCTGAATCAATCCCAAACTAATCCCACTGTACCACTCTCCCAAAGTTCCCGAATCAATCACAAACTAATCCCAAACTAGTCCCACTGTCCCGCTCTCTCCGAAAGTTCCCGAATCAATCCCAAACTAATCCCACTGTCCTGCTCTCTCCCAAAGTTCCCGAATCAATCCCAAACTAATCCCACTGTCCTGCTCTCTCCAAAAGTTCATGAATCAATCCCAAACTAATCCCACTGCCCCGCTCTCTCCCAAGGTTCACGAATCAATCCCAAACTAATCCCACTGCCCCGCTCTCTCCCAAAGTTCCTGAATCAATCACAAACTAATCCCACTGTCCCGCTCTCCCAAAGTTCCCGAATCAATCACAAACTAATCCCACTGTCCCGCTCTCCCAAAGTTCCCGAGTCAATCCCAAACTAATCCCACTGTCCTGCTCTCTCCCAAAGTTCCCGAATCAATCCCAAACTAATCCCACTGTCCCGCTCTCCCAAAGTTCCCGAATAAATCAAAAACTAATCCCACTGTCCCGCTCTCTCCCAAAGTTCCCGAATCAATCCCAAACTAATCCCACTATCCCGCTCTCCCAAAGTTCCCGAATCAATCACAAACTAATCCCAAACTAATCCCACTGTCCCGCTCTCTCCCAAAGTTCCCGAATCAATCCCAAACTAATCCCACTGTCCCGCTCTCTCCCAAAGTTCCCGAATCAATCCCAAACTAATCCCACTGTCCTGCTCTCTCCCAAAGTTCCCGGATCAATCCCAAACTAATCCCACTCTCCTGCTCTCTCCCAAAGTTCCCGAATCAATCCCAAACTAATCGCACTGTCCCGCTCTCCCAAAGTTCCCGAATCAATCACAAACTAATCCCTGTCCCTCTCTCCCAAAGTTCCTGAATCAATCCCAAACTAATCCCACTGTCCCGCTCTCCCAAAGTTCCCGAATAAATCAAAAACTAATCCCACTGTCCCGCTCTCTCCCAAAGTTCCCGAATCAATCCCAAACTAATCCCACTGTCCCGCTCTCCAAAAGTTCCCGAATCAATCACAGACTAATCCCAAACTAATCCCACTGTCCCGCTCTCTCCCAAAGTTCCCGAATCAATCCCAAACTAATCCCACTGTCCCACTCTCCCAAAGTTCCCGAATCAATCACAAACTAATCCCACTGCCCCGCTCTCTCCCAAAGTTCCCAAATCAATCACAAACTAATCCCACTGTCCCTCTCTCCCAAAGTTCCCGAATCAATCACAAACTAATCCCAAACTAGTCCCACTGTCCCGCTCTCTCCCAAAGTTCCCGAATCAATCCCAAACTAATCCCACTGTCATGCTCTCTCCCAAAGTTCCCGAATCAATCCCAAACTAATGCCACTGTCCTGCTCTCTCCAAAAGTTCCTGAATCAATCCCAAACTAATCCCACTGCCCCGCTCTCTCCCAAAGTTCCCGAATCAATCCCAAACTAATCCCACTGCCCCGCTCTCTCCCAAGGTTCACGAATCAATCCCAAACTAATTCCACTGCCCCGCTCTCTCCCAAAGTTCCTGAATCAATCACAAACTAATCCCACTGTCCCGCTCTCCCAAAGTTCCCACTTCAATCCCAAACTAATCCCACTGTCCCACTCTCCCAAAGTTCCCTCTTCAATCCCAAACTAATCCCACTGCCCCGCTCTCTCCCAAAGTTCCCGAATCAATCACAAACTAATCCCACTGTCCCGCTCTCCCAAATTTCCCGAATCAATCCCAAACTAATCCCACTGTCCGGCTCTTCCAAATTTCCCGAATCAATCCCAAACTAATCCCACTGTCCCACTCTCCCAAAGTTCCCTCTTCAATCCCAAACTAATCCCACTGTCCCGCTCTCCCCAAAGTTCCCGAATCAATCACAAACTAATCCCACTGTCCCTCTCTCCCAAAGTTCCTGAATCAATCCCAAACTAATCCCACTGTACCACTCTCCCAAAGTTCCCGAATCAATCACAAACTAATCCCAAACTAGTCCCACTGTCCCGCTCTCTCCAAAAGTTCCCGAATCAATCCCAAACTAATCCCACTGTCCTGCTCTCTCCCAAAGTTCCCGAATCAATCCCAAACTAATCCCACTGTCCTGCTCTCTCCAAAAGTTCATGAATCAATCCCAAACTAATCCCACTGCCCCGCTCTCTCCCAAGGTTCACGAATCAATCCCAAACTAATCCCACTGCCCCGCTCTCTCCCAAAGTTCCTGAATCAATCACAAACTAATCCCACTGTCCCGCTCTCCCAAAGTTCCCGAATCAATCACAAAATAATCCCACTGTCCCGCTCTCCCAAAGTTCCCGAGTCAATCCCAAACTAATCCCACTGTCCTGCTCTCTCCCAAAGTTCCCGAATCAATCCCAAACTAATCTCACTGTCCTGCTCTCGCCAAAGTTCCCGAATCAATCACAAACTAATCCCACTGTCCGGCTCTTCCAAAGTTCCCGAATCAATCCCAAACTAATCGCACTGTCCCACTCTCCCAAAATTCCCGAATTAATCACAAACTAATCCCACTGTCCCTCTATCTCCCAAAGTTCCCGAATCAATCCCAAACTAATCCCACTGTCCCTCTCTCCCAAAGTTCCTGAATCAATCCCAAACTAATCCCACTGTCCCGCTCTCCCAAAGTTCCCGAATAAATCAAAAACTAATCCCACTGTCCCGCTCTCTCCCAAAGTTCCCGAGTCAATCCCAAACTAATCCCACTATCCCGCTCTCCCAAAGTTCCCGAATCAATCACAAACTAATCCCAAACTAATCCCACTGTCCCGCTCTCTCCCAAAGTTCCCGAATCAATCCCAAACTAATCCCACTGTCCCGCTCTCTCCCAAAGTTCCCGAATCAATCCCAAACTAATCCCACTCTCCTGCTCTCTCCCAAAGTTCCCGAATCAATCCCAAACTAATCGCACTGTCCCGCTCTCCCAAAGTTCCCGAATCAATCACAAACTAATCCCACTGTCCCTCTCTCCCAAAGTTCCTGAATCAATCCCAAACTAATCCCACTGTCCCGCTCTCCCAAAGTTCCCGAATAAATCAAAAACTAATCCCACTGTCCCGCTCTCTCCCAAAGTTCCCGAATCAATCCCAAACTAATCCCACTGTGCCGCTCTCCAAAAGTTCCCGAATCAATCACAGACTAATCCCAAACTAATCCCACTGTCCCGCTCTCTCCCAAAGTTCCCGAATCAATCTCAAACTAATCCCACTGTCCCGCTCTCTCCCATAGTTCCCGAATCAATCCCAAACTAATCCCACTGTCCTGCTCTCTCCCAAAGTTCCCGAATCAATCCCAAACTAATCCCACTCTCCTGCTCTCTCCCAAAGTTCCCGAATCAATCCCAAACTAATCGCACTGTCCCGCTCTCCCAAAGTTCCCGAATCAATCACAAACTAATCCCACTGTCCCTCTCTCCCAAAGTTGCTGAATCAATCCCAAACTAATCCCATTGTCCCTCTCTTTCCTAAAGTCCCTGAATCAATCACAAACTAATCCCACTGTCCAACTCTCTCCCAAAGTTCCCGAATCAATCCCAAACTAATCCCACTGCCCCTCTCTCCCAAAGTTCCTGAATCAATCCCAAACTAATCCCACTATCCCTCTCTCTTCCAAAGTTCCCAAATCAATCACAAACTAATCCCACTGTCCCTCTCTCTCAAAGTTCCTGAATCAATCCCAAACTAATCCCAGTCCCGCTCTCTCTGCACAGCCCTGTATCGAAACCAAACTAATCCCTCTGGCACCCTCTTTCATTTCCCAAACTAATCCCAGAGTTTGGCTTTGCCGTGTACCCAAACTGGCTCAAGAGTTTTGTTCATTTGTCTCACTGAGCCACATTGGCTCAAATTCCAGCAACACCTCCATCTGTAATTCCTCATCCTTGTTTTGAACTCCCCCCCCCACGGTTCCTCCAGCCCCTCTAACACTCTGAGATATCTCCACTTATCTAATTGCAGCCTTTTGAACTTTCTTCTCTGCATATTTAACAGCTGCGTCTTCAGCTGCCTGGGCCAGAGCGCCCAAATTCACTCCCTGTATTTCTCCACGTCTCCCCTCCTATAACCAGCTCCTTAAACCTAACACTCTGACCACATCCTGCCCTGTTATCACCCCATATGGCTTGATATCAAATGTAAACTATCCAACAATCTTTATTATTATATAAATACAAGTTATTGATCAACTCTACAGACCTCTGTCTCAGTCGCTGAGTGTCGAACGTTAATGACCCTGATTTCAATCTCAGTTCCTTTCCCTCCAGGTAAATCTCCTGTTTCCAGTTGTCTATCTGTTGTTTTGGGCATTCCTGCTGGTGTTCAGCTTCTACTCGGAGCCGTTGGTTTGTGGCACAGCCCTCGTCATTATCCTGACTGGTATTCCTGTCTATCTGCTTGGAATCCAATGGAACAAGAAGCCAAAGTATTTCAATGATATAATCGGTGAGACTGGAGCAAGAAACGGCGCCAACTGTAATCTTACTAAATTTGTAGGTGGGGTAAAATTGGGTGGAGTGTGCAATACCGTGGTTAATGTTATCAATGTCAGAAATAATTTTAGGCAATTGGGATTGCTTCATGAGATTTATCACAGAAATGCTGTACACATTGGAACAAAGCATCCACCATTAACAGACCATCAGTCCAACAACACTGACAATATTATAGGCGGCACAGCGCCAGGGTCCCAGGTACGATTCCCAGCTTGGGTCATTGTCTGTGTGGAGTCTGCACATTCTCCCCGTGTCTGCGTGGGTTTCCTCCGGGTGCTCAGTTTCCTCCCACGGTCTAAAAACGTGCAGGTTAGGTGGATTGGCCGTGCTAAATTGCCTTTAGTGTCCAAAAAAATGCTGGGTGGGGTTACTGGGATAGAGTGGAGACGTGGGGTGCTCATTCCAGGGGCCGGTGCAGACTTGATGGGCCGAATGGCCTCCTTCTGCACTGTAAATTCTATGATCTATGAATGTCGTACATCCAGGCTGTAAAATGCCATAAGATGAAGTCTGACCCTCAGATACCCTCACCCTCCCATCCCCTCACCCTCCCATCCCCTCTCCCTCCCATCCCCTCTCCCTCCCATCCCCTCTCCCTCCCATCCCCTCTCCCTCCCATCCCCTCACCCTCAAGTCACATACAAAGGGAAAAGCAATAGAAGGGTGTGCTGATAGGGTGAGACAAAGTCAATTGTTTCAAGACTGACATCGGTAAGATTGTAGTTGGATCACGGTATTGCAAGAGATGCAAATTAGCTATGATAACTGAACAATGGAACACGTTTGAAGGACTGAATGGCCTCTTCTTATTCATTATGTTCCTTAGTATGAAGGAGGGCTTTCTGATTTCACCCTGAATAGCTGGCTCTGATTTAAGATTCTACTCCCTTAGTCAGGACTTCCCCACGAAAGGAAATAGATGAAAATGAAATGAAAATCGCTTATTGTCACGAGTAGGCTTCAATGAAGTTACTGTGAAAAGTCCCTACTCGCCACATTCCGGCGCCTGTCCGGGGAGGCTGGTACGGGAACCGAGCCATTCTGCTGGCCTGCCTTGGCCTGCTTTAAAAGCCAGCGATTTAGCCCAGTGAGCTAAACCAGCCCCTCTCTATCCACCAGATTCTCTCTGAATCTAAACCA
This sequence comes from Scyliorhinus canicula, assembly GCF_902713615.1. Taxonomy (NCBI): domain Eukaryota; kingdom Metazoa; phylum Chordata; class Chondrichthyes; order Carcharhiniformes; family Scyliorhinidae; genus Scyliorhinus; species Scyliorhinus canicula. The sequence goes on along the minus strand of NC_052154.1, from coordinate 1,975,127 downwards.
GAATCTAGAGAAGTTTAGAGAATCTAAACTAGATTCTCTCTATCCACCCTATCCAATCGCTTAACTGTCTAAAAGGCCTTGGCCAAATCACCCCAAATGTGGTAAAATGGTAGGAAAGGGAAAATAGCGGGAGATTTCTATGGAGACCATTGCCCAACTCAGCACAATAGAAGACAATGTTGTTGAGAACATTCTGCCTTTCAATTCTTCTGGGATTCATTACTGAGCCCAAATATTGTAAAGGGATAGGAGTTCAGAAGTAACTAAGTCTTTCAGTAATTCCATTGGGCCTTGCAAAGACCACACCTCGAGTATTGTGGATTGTTTTGGTCCCCATACCTAAGAAAGGATACAGTAAGAAGTCTTACAACACCAGGTTAAAGTCCAACAGGTTTGTTTCAAACACGAGCTTTCGGAGCACGGCTCCTTCTTCACCTGAAGAAGGAGCCGTGCTCCGAAAGCTCGTGTTTGAAACAAACCTGTTGGACTTTAACCTGGTGTTGTAAGACTTCTTACTGTGCTCACCCCAGTCCAACGCCGGCATCTCCACATCATAAGAAAGGATAAGCAGAGGGGGTGCAGCAGAGGTTGATGGGGTCAGAGGGTTGTTTTATGAGGAGGGGTTGAGTTTAGAAGAGTGAGAGAGAATCTGATTGAAATATGTGGAACTCTCAGAGAGTTTGCCAGGTTAGACTTTGCGATGTAGTTCCCACTGGCTGGAGACCTGTTCTTTATCAAACATTCTGAACCAGTTGGGTGTCTTCTCCTTTTTCAGAATCAATGACAATTTCCGGACAGAAGTTCTGTTTCGTCGTTTTCCCACAAGAGGAGATTCCGGAAGAGAATGGGCAACCTCTAACCTTGAATCAAAACAGAAAGTTCCACAATGCATAGCGGCCGCTGAACCTGCATCTACCCAGAACATTACCAACCCGCTGTCACCAAACTGGCACCAAAAAAACAAAAAAAGGAAGAAAAAAAAATGCTGGGAAGGGAGAAACTCGGATGTTTTCTGTTTAGGGATCAATCCGATAGAGTTCAGTAGTGTTTATGGAAAAATGTACCAGGCCCAGTGTGGCCTGAGGCGATCGATTCTATCTCTCCTCCGCTTGAGAGACTGAGCTGACCCAAGCTTGATTTACAGTTATTATGGTCTAGCCAATTCAGTTCAAGAACAACCATGTTAATAATCAAGACAGTACAAACTATTTCGCTCTTAATTAATTTCCCACTTCCCTCAATTCCACCCAGCCACTTTTCCCCATTATGTTCCAATACCACCTTCTCCCCACTTCCCTCTCTCTCCACAAGTAACTCCCAACCTCACCAACCCTCATTCCCACATGGTCTGTTAATCCTGCACCCTGTCTGCACCAGGTTTACACATATTCCTCTCAATGTCTCTTATCTCTAGAGCTTTTGCTAATGCCAATCCAAATCCGGTAATCCGGATTGCTGTCCCAATTCTGATCCAGTAATCCGGATTGCTGTCCCAATCCTGATCCGGTAATCGGATTGCTGTATCAATCCCGATCCATGAATCTGGATTGCTGTGTCAGTCCTGATCCTGTAATCTGGATTCCTGTCCAAATTCTGATGTGGAATTCTGGATTGTTGTCAATTCTGATCCATTAATCCGGATTGCTGTCAATCCCGATCCGGTCATCTGGATTGCTGTGTCAATCCTGATCCGTGAATCCGGATTGCTGTGTAAATCCTCAACCAGTAATCTAGAGTGCTCTAACAATCCCGATCCAGTAATCAGGATTGCTGTCCCAATCCTGATCCGGATCCCTGTCCAAATTCTGATCTGGAATTCTGGATTGTTGTCAATTCTAATCCGTTAATCCGAATTGCTGCGTCAGACCTAATCCGGTCATCCGGATTTCTGTATCAATCCTGATCTGATAATGCTGATTACAGTGCCAATCCTGATCCGGTTATCCCGGTTACAGTGCCAATCCTGATCCGGTTATCCCGGTTACAGAGCCAATCCTGGTGCAGTAATCCCGGTTACAGTGCCAATCCTGGTGCGGTAATCCCGGTTACAGCGCCAATCCTGGTGCGGTAATCCCGGTTACAGAGCCAATCCTGGTGCGGTAATCCCGGTTACAGAGCCAATCCTGGTGCGGTAATCCCGGTTACAGAGCCAATCCTGGTGCGGTAATCCCGGTTACAGTGCCAATCCTGATCCGTAATCAGCTGCTTTGCTACAAGTTGTTTTTCCAAACCCAGTCTTTCCCAGAATTGTGTCCACTGACGATTTCTGCTCAAATAAGAAACTTTCAGACAAGTATTGGGAAGGCATCAAGGCCATGTTGACAGAGGACTGCCTTACCCCATCTCCCATTCCTCACCCGGTGCTCCAGGCATCATAAACAGGATGAGAATGAAGTGGTGAATCTTCATCGCCCTGCCAGATTCCCCAAGCAGAACAGGTGTATGTTTCTTTTTACAGGGTGGAGTGCTGACGCTAATTGTGATACAGGAAGATCTTCACGAAACCTTCAATTAGTCTGAATAAAATCCTTCCAATCCCATCATTGACGTCTGTTCCTTTGCTTATTATCAAATGACTGAAATTTCAGCTTTGGGCACTTTAAATTTTAACATTTATTTTTAAAATGATGTTTTAAAGGCTTTATATTTAGGGTGGCGCAGTGGCAAGCACTGCTGCCTCACATCGCCAGAGACCCGGGTTCAATTCTGGCCTCAGATCACTGTCTGTGCGGAGTTTGCACCTTCTCCCCGTGTCTGTGTGGGTTCCCTCCGGGTGCTCCGGTTTCCACCCACTGTCCAAAGATGTGCAGGTTTGGTGGGGTTATGGGGTTGGGGAAGATGCTTAGGTGGGGTGCTCTTTCAGAGTGTTGGTGCAGATCTTTTTTTTTTAATAAACATTTTATTGAGGTATTTTTGGTATAGTAAAAAATAAAAAATATACATAATACAGTGCCAATCCTGATCCAGTAATCCCGGTTATAAACACAGTGCAAAAGTAATTTACCTCTCGTACAGGTCCCACCCTTATTGACCCCCTACTCTAATCTAAACTACTCCCCCCCCCCCCCCCCCCCCCCCCCCCCCCGACGATTAATTCTCCGCGAAGAAGTCGATGAACGGTTGCCACCTCCGGGTGAACCCTAACAGTGACCCTCTCAAGGCGAACTTGATTTTCTCCAGAGAAAGCTCGCCATGTCCGATAGCCAGGTCTCTGACTTCGGGGGCTTTGAGTCCCTCCAAGCTAATAATATCCGTCTCCGGGCTAGCAGGGAAGCAAAGGCCAGAATGTCTGCCTCTTTCTCCTCCTGGATTCCCGGGTCTTCCGACACCCTGAAAATCGCCACCTCTGGACTCAGTGCCACCCTTGGTTTTAGCACCGTGGACATGACATCTGCAAACCCCTGCCAGAATCCCCTAAGCTTCGGACACGTCCAGAACATGTGGACATGGTTCGCTGGTCCTCCCACACATTTTGGCACCTGTCTTCCACCCCAAAGAATCTGCTCATCCGGCCACTGTCATGTGAGCCCGGTGAACAACCTTAAATTGTATCAGGCTGAGCCTGGCACATGTTGACTCTACTCAATGCGTCCGCCCATAAACCATCCTCTATCTCTCCTCCCAGCTCCTGCTCCCACTTGTGCTTCAGCTCCTCGGTCTGCATCTCCTCCAACCCCATAAGCTCCTTATAGATGTCCGAGACGCTCCCCTCTCCTACCCACCCTCTGGAAACTACCCTGTCCTGAATCCCCCTTAGCGGTAGGAGCGGGAAGGTTGACACCTGTTTACATAGGAAGTCCCGCACCTGCAGATACCTGAATTTGTTTCCCCTCGCCAACCCAAACATTTCCTCCAACTCGGAAAGCTCCCCTCTATGAACATATCCCCCATCCTCTCAATCCCTGCTCTCCGCCATAACCGGAACCCCCCATCCATACTCCCTGGGGCAAACCGGTGATTATCACAGATTGGGGACCAGCCCGATGCTCCCTCTGCTCCCACATGTCTCCTCCATTGCCCCCAGACTCTCAGGGCCGCCACCACCATGGGGGCTGGTGGAGTACCGTGCCGGCGGGAACGGCAGAGGCGCAGTTACCAACACCCCCAACTGGTGCCCTTGCATGAAGCCGCCTCCATACGCACCCCTACCAACCTCTCCCCCACCACCCACTTCCTGATCATGGCTATATTCGCCGCCCAGTAATAGTTGCTCAAATTTGGCAGCGCCAGCCCGCCCTCTCCCCGACTCCACTCAAGCATTACCTTCCTGACCCGCGGGGTCTTGCCCGCCCAGACGAAGCCCGTGATCACTCTGTTGGCCCGCTTAAAAAAGAACCGCGGAATAAAGATGGGGAGATACTGAAATACAAATAGGAATCTCGGGATGACCGTCATCTTCACCGTTTGCACCCTCCCAGCCAGAGACAAAGGAGACGCGTCCCATCTCCGAAAATCGTCCTTCATTTGGTCCACCAGCCGGGCCAGATTTAATTTATGCAGCCGGTCCCATTCCCGCGCCACTTGGATGCCGAGGTACCTAAAGCTTCCCCCGACTAATCTAAATGGCAGCTCTCCCAATCGCCTCTCCTGGAGCACAAACATCTCACTCTTTCTGATATTAAGCTTATATCCCGAAAACCGGCCAAATTCCCCTAGAATCCTCATGATTTCATCCATCCCCTCTATTGGGTCTGAAACGTACAGAAGCAGGTCATCCGCATAGAGCGAATTGATGCCTCATTGAACATCCTCAACAACACTGGCCCCAATATCCCCGAGGACGTTTTATAAAACTCCACTGGGTACCCGTCCGGACCCGGAGCCTTACCCGCCTGCATGGCCGTCAATGCAGATCTGATGGGCTGAATGGCATTCTATGGTTTCAAAGAACTCAGACAAAATACTTACCGTGCACAATGTCGCAGTTTCTGGAAACTAAAAGAGTTTAAAAATCCTCAGCACTGCTTACATAAACCGAGAAATCTCATTTCCGGGGTTGCCTTTCATGTTCCAAGTAGAGAGATGACTGCACTTCCCAACAAACCTCCTCCGCAGCCACACTCCCAGAATCCCCCACACACCACTACTTGGGCTTCAGTCAATCGCTTTCTTACCACTGAGCCAGACAACTGTGGGTTCAAATCTCATTTATAGCCTTGAGTATGTAATCCGTGCTCACACTCCAATGCAATACCAAGACCGCACCTTATAAAGTCAGTACTGAGGGAGCGCCGCACTGTCAGAGGGTCAGTACTGAGGGAGTGCCGCACTGTCAGAGGGTCAGTACTGAGGGAGCGCCGCACTGTCAGAGGGTCAGTACTGAGGGAGTGCTGCACTGTCAGAGGGTCAGTACTGAGGGAGTGCTGCACTGTCAGAGGGTCAGTACTGAGGGAGTGCCGCACTGTCAGAGGGTCAGTACTGAGGGAGTGCTGCACTGTCAGAGGGTCAGTACTGAGGGAGTGCTGCACTGTAAGAGGGTCAGTGCTGAGGGAGTGCTGCACTGTCAGAGGGTCAGTACTGAGGGAGTGCCTCACTGTCAGAGGGTCAGTACTGAGGGAGTGCTGCACTGTCAGAGGGTCAGTACTGAGGGAGTGCTGCACTGTCAGAGGGTCAGTACTGAGGGAGTGCCGCACTGTCAGAGGGTCAGTACTGAGGGAGTGCTGCACTGTCAGAGGGTCAGTACTGAGGGAGTGCTGCACTGTAAGAGGGTCAGTGCTGAGGGAGTGCTGCACTGTCAGAGGGTCAGTACGGAGGGAGTGCAGCACTGTCAGAGGGTCAGTACTGAGGGAGTGCTGCACTGTCAGAGGGTCAGTACTGAGGGAGTGCTGCACTGTCAGAGGGTCAGTACTGAGGGAGTGCCGCACTGTCAGAGGGTCAGTACTGAGGGAGTGCCGCGCTGTCAGAGGGTCAGTACTGAGGGAGTGCTGCACTGTCAGAGGGTCAGTACTGAGGGAGTGCTGCACTGTCAGAGGGTCAGTACTGAGGGAGGGCCGCACTGTCAGAGGGTCAGTACTGAGGGAGTGCCGCACTGTCAGAGGGTCAGTACTGAGGGAGTGCCGCACTGTCAGAGGGTCAATACTGAGGGAGTGCTGCACTGTCAAGAGGGTCAGTACTGAGGGAGTGCCGCACTGTCAGAGGGTCAGTACTGAGGGAGTGCTGCACTGTCAGAGGGTCAGTACTGAGGGAGTGCTGCACTGTCAGAGGGTCAGTACTGAGGGAGTGCTGCACCATGAGAGGATCAGTACTGAGGAAGGACAGGAAACGAAGAAAGGGTAGAGTGACGGCTGTTAGTTAAATATTGTATTAGCACAACAGAAAGGGATGACCTAAATTCAGAAAGCAAGGAGGTTGATGCTGCTTGGGTAGAGATGAGGAATAGTAAAGCAAGAAGTCACTTGTGGGATTGGCCCCCAACAGTAACCACATGGTTGGGATGGAACATGAAGGCAGATATAATTGGAGTTTGTCAGACAGGCACACCGATAATCATGGGAGATTTCAATCTACAGAGATGGAAAGGTCAGGTCGGCAATGGTAGCCTAGATGAGGAGATCATAGAATGTTTTAGGAATGGTTTCTTAGAACGGCACGTTGTGGAGCCAGGCAGAAAGCGGGTTATACTAGTGGTATTGTGAAACAAGATGAGAGTAATTTAATTTTTATTAAATTTTTTTTAAAGTTACCAAAGTGAGTGTTGGTCCTGTCAAAGGTGAACCTGGAGAATGTAGAATGGGAAACAAAGATGGCAGCGTAATTGAGCAGGTATTTTGTGTCTGACTTCACTACAGAGGATGCAAGTAACGTCCCAGAAGCAGCTATGAACCAGGAAATGGAAGGGAGGAACTCAGGATAATTACACTCACCAGAGAAGTGGTGCTGAGCAAATTGTTGGGTCTGTGGCTGACAGGAGCCCCGGTCCTGATGGATTTCATCCTAAAGTCTTCAAAGTGTGGAGTGAAATAGTTGGTGCATTGCTTTTAATTTCCCAAAACTCCCGAGATTCAGGGACGAGTACATTAAATTTCAATGGTGTGGAGATGCCGGCGTTGGACTGGGGGGAGCACAGTAAGAAGTCTTACAACACCAGGTTAAAGTCCAACAGGTTTGATTCAAATCACTAGCTTTCGGAGCACTGCTACTTCCTCAGGTGAATGAAGAGGTATGTTCCAGAAACATATATATATATATATATATAGACAAAGTCAAAGACGCCAGATAATGCTTAGAATACGAGCATTAGCAGATAATTAAATCCTTACAGATGCAGAGATAGGGGTAACCCCAGGTTAAAGAGGTGTGAATTGTCTCAAGCCAGGACAGTTGGTAGGATTTTGCAAGCCCAGGCCAGATGGTGGGGGGTGGATGTAATGCGACATGAATCCAAGGTCCGGGTTGAGGCCGTACTCATGTGTGCGGAACTTGGCTATAAGTGTCTGCTCGGCGATTCTGCGTTGTTGCGCGTCCTGAAGGCCGCCTTGGCGAACGCTTACCCGGAGATCAGAGGCTGAATGCCCTTAACTGCTGAAGTGTTCCCCGACTGGAAGGGAACATTCCTGCCTGGTGATTGTCGTGTGATGTCCGTTCATTCGTTGTCGCAGTGTCTGCATGGTGTCGCCAATGTACCACGCTTCAGGACATCCTTTCCTGCAGCATATGAGGTAGACTACATTGGCCAAGTCGCACGAGTATGTGCCGCGTACATGGTGGCTGGTGTTCTCACGTGTAACGGTGGTACCCATGTTGATGATCTGGCATGTCTTGCAGAGATTGCCCTGGCAGGGTTGTGTGGCGTCGTGGTCACTGTTCTGAAGGCTGGGTAGTTTGCTGCAAACAATGGTTTGTTTGAGGTTGCGCGGTTCTTTGAAGGCCAGTATTGGGGGTGTGGGGATGACCTTGGCAAGATGTTCATCTTCATCAATGACGTGTTGAAGGCTGCGAAGAAGATGTCGTAGTTTCTCCGCCCCAGGAAAGTACTGGACGACGAAGGGTACTCTGTCAGTGGTGTCCCGTGTTTGTGTTCTGAGGAGGTCGGTGTTGTTTTTGGCTGTGGCGCGTTGGAACTGTTGATCGATGGGTCGAGCGCCATATCCCATTCGTACGAGGGCATCTTTCAGCGTCTGTAGGTGTCTGTTACGCTCCTCCTCGTCTGAGCAGATCCTGTGTATACGGAGGGCTTGTCCATAGGGGATGGCTTCTTTAATGCGTTTAGGGTGGAAGCTGGAGAAGTGGAGCATCGTGAGGTTGTCTGTGGGCTTGCGGTAAAGCGAAGTGCTAAGGTGACCGTCCTTGATGGAGATGAGTGTGTCCAAGAATGCAACAGAATTTGGAGAGTAGACCATGGTGAGTCTGATGGTGGGATGGAATTTATTGATCTCATCGTGTTGTCGTTTCAGTGATTCTTCGCCGTGGGTCCAAAGGAAACAAATGTCATCGCTGTATCAGGTGTATAATGTCGGTTGAAGGTCCTGTGTGGTGAGGAGGTCTTGTGCATGAAGATGTTGGCATATTGAGGTGTAATTTGGTCCCCATGGCTGTTCCGTGCGTCTGGATGAAGAATTTGTTGTCGAAGGTGAAGACGTTGTGATCCAGAATGAAGCGGATGAGTTGCAGAATTGCGTCTGGAGATTGGCAGTTGTCGGTGTTGAGTACTGAGGCTGTTGCAGCAATGCCGTCGTCATAGGGGATGCTGGTGTAGAGTGCCGAGATGTCCATTGTGACGAGGAATATTCCTGGTTCAACTGGTCCATGGGTGCTGAGTTTCTGTAGGACGTCTGTTGTGTCGCGACAGAAGCTGGGCGTTCCTTGTACGATGGGTTTCAAGATGCCCTCGATGTAGCCAGAGAGGTTCTCACACAGGGTCCCATTGCCTGATACGATAGGACGGTCTGGTGTATTGGCCTTGCGTATTTTCGGGAGGCAGTAGAGATCTCCAATGCAGGGAGTACGTGGGATGAGAGCACGTAGGGTGCTCTGAAGGTCTGGATGCAAGGTCTTGATCAGTCTGTTGAGTTGGCGGATGTGTTCCTTGGTAGGATCTGCAGGTAACTATCTGTAGTGTTCCTGGTTGTTGAGTTGTCGGTACACTTCTTTGCAATAGTCCGTTCTGTTCAGTATGATGGCGGCCCCTCCTTTGTCTGCTGGTTTGATGGCGATGTTGCGGTTGGTCTTGAGAGCGTGGATGGCGTTGTGTTGTGCTTGAGTGACATTCGGGGCTGTCTTGTGAATGCGACTGATGAATCTGGCATTGGCGCGACTCCTGACGGCTTGAGCATACATGTCGAGTCTCGGGCAGCGACCTTCCGGAGGGGTCCAATTCGACTCTTTCCTCTTCGGTTGCCGCGCTGCAGATCTCTCGGTCTGCTGTTCCGGTTCATTGGTAGTCTCCTTGGGTTCGCTGTCGGCCTCTTGGGGTCTGAACAGAACGGACTTTGGGGGCAATTGGGGACAGATGGACTTTGGGGACAACTTACGAAAAGTTACCCCCTTGGGCCCACCACGAGGTCCACTGCACCAGGGCGACGCTGGGAAATAGCTGCGTCAATTCTCACCCACGTTAATCCCAGCCCAGAGGAGATTCACGCAGACTTGGAGAATTCGGAGCCCAGCCTGTTAATAGAAAGTAAATGGGTTCCTTTGACCCATTCACATCCTCCCACTGGCGCAGGGCACGAACCTCGATGCTGCCACCAGCAGGGAACCGGAGCATCGGAACGGGATCAGCACTGGGTTTGGTCGATGCTGAATTCTTTGCCGCATCAGTGCAGGGGGTGGTGGAGAATCCAGCTCTGTTTATCCAACTTTTTGGAGTTCTTTGAAGAAGTAAGAAAATGAAAATGAAATTAAAATCGCTTATTATCACGAGTAGGCTTCAATGAAGTTAATGTGAAAAGCCCCTAGTCGCCACATTCCGGCACCTGCTCGGGGAGGCTGGTACGGGGAGAGGATGCTGTGGATAAAGGGGAATCGGTGGATGTACTGGACTGAGATTTTCAGTAGACATTTGAGAAAGTGCCATATAAAAGGTTATTGCCGAAAATAAAAGCTCCTGGTATAGAGGGTAATACATTTGCCTGGATAGAAGATTGGCTAGCAAGCGGCAGAGAGTATGCATAAATCGTTTTTTTCTGGTTGGCCGCAGGGATCTCAAAAGTTTACAGTTTCTATAAATGACTTGGATGTCGGGATTTAAGGGATTGCTGCCAAATTTGCTGATGACATAAAGATAGGTCGGAAAGTAAGTTGTAAAGAGGACATAAGGAGACTTCAAAAAGATATAGATTGGTTAAGTGAGTGGGCAAAGCTCTGGCAAATGCAGTAGAATGATGTGGGAAATGTGAAATTGTCCATTTTGGCAGGAAGAATAAAGTTGGTTATCTAAATGGTGGGAGTTCGAGGTGCGGAGGGTTCTGGGTGGCCTAGTGCATGAATTACAAACCATTAGTAAACAGGTACAGCACATTAGTGTTTATTGCAAGGAGAGTTGAACACAAAAGTAGGGAAGTTATGCTTCAGTTGTACTGGGCATTGGTGAGACCCCATTTGGAGCACTGCGTACCATATTGGTCTCCTTATTTGAGGAAGGTTGTAAATGTGTTGAAAGCAGTCCAGAGAAATTTACTAAACTAATGGGCAGGTTGCCACATGGAGAAAGGTTAGACAGGCTTGCATTCACTGGAGCTTAGAAGAGTAAGAGGTGACTTGATTGAAACTTAAGATCTTGAGGGATTTTGACAGGGTACATAGATACATGGAAGATAGGAGCAGGAGGAGGCCCTTTGGCCCTCCGAGCCTGCTCCACCATTCATCACGATCATGGCTGATCATCCAACTCAATAGCCTAATCCTGCTTTCTCCCCATAGCCTTTGATCCCATTCTCCCCAAGTGCTATATCCAGCCGCCTCTTGAATATATCCAATGTTTTAGCATCAACTACTTCCTGTTGTAATGAATTCCACAGGCTCACCACTCTTTGTGTGAAGAAATGTCTCCTTATCTCTGTCCGATAAGGGTGGATGGGGAGAGGATGTTTCCACCTGTGGAAGAATCTAGAACTAGGGGTCTCTGTTTAAAAATAAAGGGTTGCCCTTTTGAAACAGAGATAAGGAGAATTTCTCTCTCTCAGTGGGTCAAAACTCGCTTCCGGAAAAGATGGCGGGAGCAGAGTCTACGACTACCTTTAAGGCAGAGATGGATAGATTTTTTTGAAGCAAGTGAAAGTTTATCAGGGTTATGCGGGATGAAGATTTGAAGTTATTATCAGATGGGCTATAATAATGGGGGAGTAGGCCTGAGGGGCTGAATGGCCTACTCTTGCTCTTTCCTGACTTCCAACATATATGACGGTGCCTTGGGGCACGATCTTGGAATCTCCAATACTACTGCACCAGATCAAGCAGGCAATCCACCAACATCTCAAGTCATGGCTAATAAATGGGTCACTCACATCTCAAGAACAAGTAAACAAAGCCCATCCAAAATGCTGCCACCTATACACCACTGTCCTTGGAAATGGCAGGACAGCTGCTATGCTACTGATCTATCAATCCTTAACTAATGTTCCGGATTCAACTAAAATACCACCGCAATATGTCTGGGTACAGAATTGGCTGGCCGAAAGAAGACAGCGAGTGGTAGTGGATGGAAAGTATTCTGCCTGGAGGTCGGTGACCAGTGGTGTCCCGCAGGGATCTGTTCTGGGATCTCTGCTCTTTGTGGTTTTTCTCAATGACTTGGATGAGGAAGTGGAAGGGTGGGTTACTACGTTTGCCGATGACATTAAGGTTGGGGGAGTTGTAGATAGTGTTGAGGGTTGTTGCAGGTTACAGCAGGACATTGACAGGATGTAGAGCTGGGCTGAGAAGTGGCAGATGGAGTTCAACCTTGATAAATGTGAAGTGATTCATTTTGGAAGGTCAAATTTGAATGCTGAATACAGGGTTAAAGGCAGGATTCTTGGAAGTGTGGAGGAACAGAGGGATCTTGGGGTCCACATACGTAGATCCCTCAAAGTTGCCACCTAGGTTGATAGGGTTGTTAAGAAGGCGTATGGTGTGTTGGCTTTCATTAACAGGGGGATTGAGTTTAAGAGCCGCAAGGTCTTGCTGCAGCTTTACAAAACTCTAGTTAGACCACACTTGGAATATTGTGTCCAGTTCTGGTCGCCTCATTGGATGCTTTGGAGAGGGTACAGAGGAGATTTACCAGGATGCTGCCTGGACTGGAGGGCATGTTTTATGAAGAAAGGTTGAGGGAGCTAGGGCTTTTCTCACTGGAGCGAAGAAGGCAGAGAGGTGACTTGATAAAGGTGTACAAGGTGACAAGAGGCATAGATAGAGTGGATAGACAGAGACTTTTCCCCAGGGTGGAAATGGCTGTCACAAGGGGACATAATTTTAAGGTGATTGGAGGAAGGTATAGGGGAGATGTCAGAGGTCGGTTCTTTACACAGAGAGTGGTGGGTGTGTGGAATGCACTGCCGCAGAGGTGGTGGAGTCAGAGTCATTAGGGACATTTAAGCGACTCTTGGACAGGCGCATGGACAGCAGTAAATTGAAGGGGTGTAGGTTAGGTTGACCTTAGATTAGGATAAATGGCCGGCACTACATCGTGTGCCGAATGGCCAGTACTGTGCTGTGTTCTAATATCTGAGGGAACTTTATTTCAATTAATCACGAAATCTGCAACAAGATGATAATCTCATTAATAATGATCATGAAACTTCTTGATTGTTCACAAAGGTCTTTTCAATCTGGCCCATACGTGACTGCGGGCACATAGCTGATTCTTAACTACCCTCTGAAATCGGTGGCTCACTACCATCTGCTCAAGGGCAATTAAAGGTAAAATGACAAGGCTTCATCCTTGCATGGAAATAACTCTAGCCCCGCACCCTCATCTCCTCCAGCCCCGCCCCCTCTCATCTCCTCCAGCCCCACCCCCTCTCATCTCTGCCATCTCCTCCAGCCCCACCCCCTCATCTCAGCCATCTCCTCCAGCCCCACCCCCTCTCATCTCTGCCATCTCCTCCAGCCCCGCCCCCTCATCTCCTCCAGCCCCACCCCCTCATCTCTGCCATCTCCTCCAGCTCCACCCCCTCATCTCATCCATCTCCTCCAGCCCCACCCCCTCATCTCTGCCATCTCCTCCAGCCCCACCCACTCATCTCAGCCATCTCCTCCAGCCCCCGCACCCTCATCTCCTCCAGCCCCACCCCTCATCTCAGCCATCTCCTCCAGCCCCACCCCCTCATCTCTGCCATCTCCAGCCCCGCACCCTCATCTCCTCCAGCCCCACCCCCTCATCTCTGCCATCTCATCCAGCCCCACCCCTCATCTCAGCCATCTCCTCCAGCCCCACCCCCTCATCTCTGCCATCTCCTCCAGCCCACCCCCTCATCTCTGCCATCTCCTCCAGCCCCACCCCCTCATCTCAGCCCATCTCCTCCAGCCCCACCCACTCATCTCAGCCATCTCCTCCAGCCCCACCCCTTCATCTCTGCCATCTCCTCCAGCCCCACCCCCTCTCTCTCAGCCATCTCCTCCAGCCCCGCCCCCTCTCATCTCAGCCATCTCCTCCAGCCCCGCCCCCTCTCATCTCTGCCATCTCCTCCAGCCCCGCCCCCTCCCCCACCCTTGAACTATTCACTCTGCTCAGAGTTCATCTATTTCTCAGACAGGACATTCAACTTCAAATGAATGGAAACTTCCAATGGCCGCTCTCCAAATTCGAGCAGGTACATTCTCTCCCAGTGTCCTACCTGAATCAGCATCACAAAAACAAAACTCTGTCACATGTCTGTGTGGGGGATCTTGGTGCGAATAAATAGGCTACTGCATTTCCTACTTTACAACAGGGACTAAGCTTCAAAATTACCTCCTCAGCTGTGAAGGATGGCAGGGAGGAAGTGAAAGTCTTTTTTTGAGCTTCCCCGGCTTCTTACTCCGAAAGGACACTGTTCTCTCAGTCACCACTACATCCCACACAATGAAAATCACTCACCAAACACAGCCCACTTTTTAATCCTCTCCTTAAAACCCACTTGTTTTTTTCAGTTTGCAGGATTTCCGCCGTATCTTGTCTTTGGGAAAATTTGTATTGTATTTCTGAAGCACCTGGGAACAGGTCCCTCCAATGCAAGAATATATGAAAGCCTGGATTCTATTAGTAAGTAGAATACAATTGGACACCCCAATCTCGATCTGTTTGTGTGGGAGCAGATTAAAGACCTATGTAAGAATTTGGGACGTTTAAATACTAGGCATATATCTGTCACAAGCCATGATAAACTTGACTTCAGGGTAACATCCCCTTTTGACATCTTCCAATTACAAAATTCCACTGTTCTCACTAGGGACGTTTCTTGCACCGGAAGCAATAGATCTGCAGAAATACACTGAAACTAATGAAACATATTCAGCTGAGACATTTTATTTTGCTTCATGTTCGTTCCACCGCACAGCAACAGACCCGTCCCCAGCAGTACTGTACCCCAGTGTTATACAGTGACAGACCCGTCCCCACCAGTACTGTACCCCAGTGTTATACAGTGACAGACCCGTCCCCACCAGTACTGTATCCCAGTGTTATACAGTGACAGACCCGTCCCCAGCAGTACTGTACCCCAGTGTTATACAGAGACAGACCCATCCCCAGCAGTACTGTACCCCAGTGTTATACAGTGACAGACCCGTCCCCACCAGTACTGTACCCTAGTGTTATACAGTGACAGACCCGTCCCCACCAGTACTGTACCCCAGTGTTATACAGTGACAGACCCGTCCCCACCAGGACTGTACCCCAGTGTTATACAGTGACAGACCCGTGCCCACCAGTACTGTACCCCAGTGTTATACAGTGACAGACCCGTCCCCACCAGTACTGTACCCTAGTGTTATACAGCAACAGACCCGTCCCCCCCAGTACTGTACCCCAGTGTTATACAGTGACAGACCCACCCCCACCAGTACTGTACCCCAGTGTTATACAGTGACAGACACATCCCCACCAGTACTGTACCCCAGTGTTATACAGTGACAGACCCGTCCCCTCCAGTACTGTACCCCAGTGTTATACAGTGACAGAACCGTCCCCACCAGTACTGTACCCCAGTGTTATACAGTGTCAGACCCATCCCCACCAGTACTGTACCCCAATGTTATACAGCGACAGACCCATCCCCACCAGTACTGTACCCCAGTATTATACAGTGACAGACCCGTGCCCACCAGTACTGTACCCCAGTGTTATACAGTGACAGACCCATCCCCACCAGTACTGTATCCCAGTGTTATACAGTGACAGACCCGTCTCCATCAGTACTGTATCCCAGTGTTATACAGTGACAGACCCGTCCCCACCAGTACTGTACCCCAGTGTTATACAGCGACAGACCCATCCCCACGAGTACTGTACCCCAGTGTTAGACAGTGACAGACCCGTGCCCACCAGTACTGTACCCCAGTGTTATACAGCGACAGACCCATCCCCACCAGTACTGTACCCCAGTGTTAGACAGTGACAGACCCGTGCCCACCAGTACTGTACCCCAGTGTTATACAGTGACAGACCCGTCCCCACCAGTACTGTACCCCAGTGTTATACAGTGACAGACCCGTCCCCACCAGTACTGTACCCCAGTGTTGTACAGTGACAGACCCGTCCCCACCAGTACTGTACCCCAGTGTTATACAGTGACAGACTGTCCCCATCAGTACTGTACCCCAGTGTTATACAGCGACAGACCCGACCCCCACCAGTACCGTACCCCAGTGTTTACAGCGGACAGACCCGTCCCCACCAGTACTGTACCCCAGTGTTATACAGTGACAGACCCGACCCCACCAGTACTGTACCCCAGTGTTATACAGTGACAAACCCTTCCCCACCAGTACTGTATCCCAGTGTTATACAGTGACAGACCCGTCCCCACCAGTACTGTACCCCAGTGTTATACAGTGACAGACCCGTCCCCACCAGTACTGTACCCCAGTGTTATACAGTGACACACCCGTCCCCACCAGTACTGTACCCCAGTGTTATAGTGACAGACCCGTCCCCACCAGTACTGTACCCCAGTGTTATACAGTGACAGACCCGTCCCCACCAGTACTGTACCCCAGTGTTATACAGTGACAGACCCGTCCCCACCAGTACTGTACCCTAGTGTTATACAGTGACAGGCCCGTCCTCACCAGTACTGTACCCCAGTATTATACAGTGACTGACCCGTCCCCACCAGTACTGTACCCTAGTGTTATACAGTGACAGACCCGTCCCCACCAGTACTGTACCCCAGTGTTATACAGTGACAGGACCCGTCCCCACCAGTACTGTACCCCAGTGTTATACAGTGACAGACCCGTCCCCACCAGTACTGTACCCCAGTGTTATACAGTGACAGACCTGTCCCCACCAGTACTGTACCCCAGTGTTATACAGTAACAGACCTGTCCCCCACCAGTACTGTACCCCAGTGTTATACAGAGACAGACCCATCCCCACCAGTACTGTACCCCAGTGTTATACAGTGACAGACCTGTCCCCACCAGTACTGTACCCCAGTGTTATACAGTAACAGACCTGTCCCCCACCAGTACTGTACCCCATGTTATACAGTGACAGACCCGGCCCCACCAGTACTGTACCCCAGTGTTATACAGTGACAGACCCATCCCCACCAGTACTGTAGCCCAGTGTTATACAGAGACAGACCCGTCCCCACCAGTACTGTACCCCAGTGGTATAGTGACAGACCCGTCCCCACCAGTACTGTACCCCAGTGTTATACAGAGACAGACCCGTCCCCACCAGTACTGTACCCCAGTGTTATAGTGACAGACCGTCCCCACCAGTACTGTACCCCAATGTTATACAGAGACAGACCTGTCCCCGCCAGTCACTGTACCCCAGTGTTATACAGTGACAGACCCCGTCCCCACCAGTACTGTACCCCAGTGTTATTCAGTGACAGACCCGTCCCCACCAGTACTGTATCCCAGTGTTATACAGAGACAGACCCATCCCCACCAGTACTGTACCCCAGTGTTATACAGTGACAGACCCGTCCCCACCAGTACTGTACCCCAGTGTTATACGGTGACAGACCTGAATTTCCACTTTATGTGTTGCACTTAATTGAAATCACAGTGACAATAATTACCACAGGGTACACTTCTAATGGAAGCTCAGATGCAGCTTTGAGTGACTAGAGAATATTTAATGTGAAGATATGTGCCTGCACAGTACTCTGTCTTCTTGGTAGAAATGTACATTGGACAATTATGTAAATTTACCATCAAAAAGGAATAAAACTTGAATCACAGCACGACACGTTGGGAAGCCAACAACAGGACAGAGTTTCAGTACATACCCCACCCACATCACCAATTCCACAGACAACACATTCCTGTATTCACATCAGCACCACTGTGAGGGAGAAGGGTTTCCTGAAAGGTGTTTTGGTTCCTGGTATCGTAATAACATATTTCAATCTGTGTATCAGTCTGATACTAACCTCCACAAATGGCATCTCAATTTGATATGTGCTTGAGATATCGATTTATCAGCTGTACTCCCAAAGATTCTATCGAGGCAGAGGACAAGGAGAGGGAAAAGAGACAGCAGACAAACACTGGGCAGGCAGAGAGAGACAGAATGAGAGACAAGAGAGACAGACAGAGAGACAGAGAGGGAGACACAGAAAGAGAGAGACAGAGAGAGCGACAGAGAGAGTAAGAAAGACAGAGAGACAGAGAGAGCGAAACAGAGATAGAGAACGAGTCAGAGATAGAGAGAGACAGAGATAGAGAGAGAGATAGAGAGAGACAGAGAGAGAAAGACAGAGAAAGACAGAGAGAGAGAAAGACAGAGAGAGAAAGACAGAGAGAGAGAAATAGAGAGAGAGAAACAGAGAGAGAGAAACAGAGGGAGAGAAAGAGACACACACACACAGAGGGAGAGAGACAGAGAGAGGGAGAGAGACAGCAGAGACAAAGAGACAGAGACAGACAAAGAGACAGACAAAGAGACAGACAAAGAGAGAGACAAAGAGAGAGACAAAGAGAGAGAGAGAGACAGAGACAGCGAGAGAGAGACAGACAGAGAGAGACAGACAGACAGAGAGAGAGAGACAGCGAGATACACAGAGGCAGAGAGACAGACTGAGAGAAAGACAGAGAGGGAGGAAAACAGGGAAAGAAAGACAGAGAGACACAGACACAGAGAGAGAGACTGAGAGAGACAGGCTGAGAGAGACAGACAGAGACAGACAGACAGAGAGAGACAGGGAGTGAGAAAAACACAAAGAAAGACAGAGAGAGACAGAGGCAGAGAGAGAGAAAGACAGAGAGAGGGGAAGAGAGAGAGAGAGAAGGGAAGAGAGGCAGAGAGAGAAAGAGGCAGAGAGAGAGAAAGAATGAGAATCAATCATTAATGTATACTGTGAACAGCTAGGGTCCCAGCACTGAACCCTGCGGTACCCCACTAGTCACTGCCTGCCACTCTGAAAAGGACCCCTTTATTCCTGCTCTCTGCTGCCTGTTTGCCAACCAGTTCTCTATCCACGTTAGTACATTACCCCAATACCACTAATCCAGGGGTGGGCAACTTTTCCGTGCAAGGGCCACATTCAGAAATTCACAATTCACAAAGGGCCGCATAGTATATTAAGTAAATAATTACTTCACCCGGTTATGATTCTGGGCGCCTCATATAGAACATAGAACAGTACAGCACAGAACAGACCCTTCGGCCCTCGACGTTGTGCCGAGCAATGATCACCCTACTCGTCAACGTATCCACCCTATACCAGTAAGTAACCCAACAGCCCCCCCCCCCCCCCCCCCCCCCCCCCCCATTAACCTTAAAAAAAAAAAATTTAAAATTTTTTTTTTTAATGACTTGGTGGGCTGCAGAAATACCTTTGGCGGGCCGCATGCGGCCCGCGGGCCGTAGTTTGCCCACCCCTGCACTAATCTCTTGTGTGGAACCTTCTCAAAATCCTTTTGAGCGGCATGGTAGCACAAGTGGCTAGCACTGTGGCTTCACAGCACCAGGGTCTCAGGTTCGATTCCCCGCTGGATCACTGTCTGTGCGGAGTCTGCACGTTCTCCCCGTGTCTGCGTGGGTTTCCTCCGGGTGCTCCGGTTTCCTCCCACAGTCCAAAGACGTGTAGGTTAGGTGGATTGGCCATTGTTAAATTGCTCTTAGTGACCAAAACGGTTAGGAGGGGTTATTGGGTTATGGGGATAGGGTGGAAGTGAGGGCTTAAGTGGGTCGGTGCAGACTTGATGGGCCAAATGGCTTCTTTCTGCACTGTATGTTCTATGTTCTAAAGTCCAGATACACAACATCCACTGGATCACCCTTGTCCATTCTACTGGTCACATCCTCAAAAAATTCCAGAAGATTTGTCAAGCCTGATTTCCCTTTAGTGAATCCATGCTGACCTGGACCGATCCTGTAGCCGCTTTCCAAATGCTCAGTTATTTCATCTTTAATAATTGACACCAGCATTTTCCCCACCACTGATGTCAGGCTAACCCGTCTATAATTCCCCGTTTTCTCTCCCTCCTTTCTTAAAAAGTGGGGTTACATTAGCTACCCTCCAATTCATTGGAACTTCCAGAGTCTATAGAATGCTGGAAAATGATCACCAATGCGTCCACTATATCTGGGGCCACTTCCTTAACTACTCTGGGATACAGAGCATCAGGCCCTGGGGACTTATTGGGTTTTAATCCCATCAATTTCCCCAACACAACTTTGTGACTAATAAAGATTTCCTTCAGTTTCTCCTTCACGCTAGTCCCCTAGTATCTCCGGACGGTTATTTGTGCCGTCCTTAGTGAAGACAGTTAGACAGACAGAGACAGATAGAGACGGACAGAAAGAGACAGACAGACAAACAGAAACAGACAAAGACAGACAGATAACACAGAGAGAGAGAGAGATAGAGAGAGACCGACAGTGACAGTGAGAGCTAAAGAGAAAATTGGAGCAGAAACACCAGGCAAAGAGGAAGGGAGGCAGGAGAGAAACAGGTAGCTGCACAGCGAGAGAAAGTGCAGAGCCAGAAGGGGAAGATAGAGAGGCACAAAGCAACAGATAGGTGGATAGGGAGAAAAATATACACCAAAGATAGAGAACAGAAACTGAAGAACAGATGGAATAATCTGTCCCACTGCAGACAGAATCTGGCTCCAAACCTAACTGTTCAAAGAGACGAAAATATTTTGTTTCAGTGGGAAGTCACCTGGACATTTGCAATCCTAGAATAACCGCCTAGACATTTTGTTAAAATCCTTCAAATATTTGAGGGGTCAGGAATGAGAGAGCTGGAACCAAAATGCCATTTGCAGTGGTGAGCAAGTTAAGATTCATCCTGCTGTGTTTCCGCATCAACTCCCAGGGTTCAGTGACACTCTTCAGGAATAACATGTTAGGCTGTATAAATAGAACATCTCAAAGTCTACATTTGGTGCCATGTATTAAGCCAGACAATGGCTAAATGTCTTAAATAACAATGTGGACACAACAAAGGTCAGGTGATTGTAAATGCAATTGGTCTTCGATTAGGGGCCCTGCTGAATCCAGCACACGCCTCAGATAATGCATTACATTCAAAGCAGCTTCAATGATATGTGGTTTCCACCTTTTTTTGGTTGTTTGGCGAAGGAAACAACAGTTTTTTAAAAATTCTGTAGCAATAAAAATACCGTGGAGGGTTCACCATTTAAAATGTCTGTGTGGAGATGAAGGAATTTCTCAGCGGGTGATCATCACTCCTGTGGTCTGGCTGTCAGAAGGGAGTCTGGAAGGAAGGGTCTGGCGATGGGGTCTCTGCACAGAAGTGTTTGTGAGGAGGCACCGGTAAGGAGCATGGTCTTTCACTCACAGGTTCTGGGCAACTGGAGCACTGACTCCTGCAGGCAGGAGCCGCTGAGGTCGAACTCTGCTGTCTTGGATCTCGGTGGTGATCGGGCTCCGATGTAAAGTAACCATTTGAATTGAGCACGGTTATACTCACTGTCACAGACCTCTGGCCCCTGGTGCCACGAGACCTCATGGGCAGGATACGAGAGCCGAGGCGAAGACGCTGTCGACGGCGTCTGAAACTCCACTCCGGACTGCTGGATAGTGGGTCACTGTTAGTACAGTTTTCTCCTGATGGCTGTCTGAAAGGGAAGTCAAAGTCAGCGTTGCAGGCCTCCTCAGAGCTTGAAGAGTGCAGAAAGGAAGGCATCTGAAGCTCCGTCTGACTATCTGTGCTGGGGGATGAGGACGCTTTTGGCATCGGACTTTCCAAGGTCACCACTGACCAGCCAACCGTGGTTGCCCGCGGAGTTTCGCCAACCTGCCGATCGGTCTCTGTGTCAGTGTCTGAGTCAGGGTCCTCTTGTGGCTGCACGTACCTCCGACCGCTCTCTTCCTGCTCGCAATTCCGCACTATCTCACTCCGGCCCAGGTGGGTGGATGAAGGGGTCGAGGCAGAGGTCGGGGTGAGCAAGGGAATAAGCCCCCAGCCCCGGGGTCTCTGGAAGAACCTGCTCCAAATCCTATTGAGGCGTCCACGGGAAGAAATCCTGCGAGTGGCATGGCGACGAATTTGGCGTCTCATAGCTGTGCGAATGTTCTGCAGGACGGAGGCCTGGAAACAGAGAACAAGTATTTACAATCTTTTCAAAGACTGGCTTGACATCATTAACAGGCACTGAAAGCCTGCAGATTCCAGAATGCAGAACAGGAGAGGCCCACGTCTACCCTCAGACAGTGAGCCGCAGTGGAGGACAGTCACACAGGTCACAAAATTACACCCCAACCTCAACTGAGCAACCAGGCTCCACACACAAACTCAACCAACTTCACCAAATTAGATTTCCTGGTCACTATGTGTGTGATCTGAAAGGATATGGTGGGGAACTGGTTTATCCATCCACTGCCAGATCTGGCCGGGCCACTTCTAACACACCAATCTGCTAAAAAACACTCACTATTCCAGGATCCTCCTGGGATGCAAAGACCCCCCAGCTTCTTTTGTCAACTGCAGAATAAGTTTTTAAATCCCTCCCTCTCCAACGATAAGTGCACTACTTTAGAAATCAGGGATTTATTTCTTGCAAAAACCAAGAGTTAAAAGAGTAATGAAAGTCCCAAAGAGCCATCCAACACAGGGCAGCCGCCTGACCCATCATGTCTGCACCAGCCCCTCACCACTATCAGTCAACCAGGTCTGACCAGAAAGGACAATGGACAGAAGGTCTGACAACAGTTAAGCAGGACTACCTGAGCGGGGCTGTAGACAGGGAAGTCATCGACAGGTGGGATGAGACCCTGGGCAATCAACTGGCCGTAAGATGGGGGAGCCTCACGCTGCACAAAATCCGCCTCCAGCCGTGTCATTGGGGTGTCAAAAGCTCTAAAACAAAAAGGAAAGCTGAACTGTAAAATAAGTTGTGGCCAGGACAATACCAGTTTTTTAAAAATCTGTCTCAGATCAACATAATCCAGACCGACTCTCCAGCAGATAATGAGGGAGTGCTGCACAGTCAGAGGGTCAGTACTGAGGGAGCGCCGCACTGTCAGAGGGTCGGTACTGAGGGAGTGCCGCACTGTCAGAGGGTCAGTACTGAGGGAGTGCCGCACTGTCAGAGGGTCAGTACTGAGGGAGTGCTGCACAGTCAGAGGGTCAGTACTGAGGGAGCGCCGCACTGTCAGAGGGTCGGTACTGAGGGAGTGCCGCACTGTCAGAGGGTCAGTACTGAGGGAGTGCTGCACTGTCAGAGGGTCAGTACTGAGGGAGTGCCGCACTGTCAGAGGGTCAGTACTGAGGGAGTGCCGCACTGTCAGAGGGTCAGTACTGAGGGAGTGCCACACTGTCAGAGGGTCAGTACTGAGGGAGTGCTGCACTGTCAGAGGGTCAGTACTGAGGTAGTGCTGCACTGTCAGAGGGTCAGTACTGAGGGAGTGCCGCACTGTCAGAGGGTCAGTACTGAGGGAGCGCCGCACTGTCAGAGGGTCGGTACTGAGGGAGCGCCGCACTGTCAGAGGGTCAGTACTGAGGGAGTGCCGCACTGTCAGAGGGTCAGTACTGAGGGAGTGCTGCACTGTCAGAGGGTCAGTACTGAGGGAGTGCCGCACTGTCAGAGGGTCAGTACTGAGGGAGTGCCGCACTGTCAGAGGGTCAGTACTGAGGGAGTGCTGCACTGTCAGAGGGTCAGTACTGAGGGAGTGCCACACTGTCAGAGGGTCAGTACTGAGGGAGTGCCACACTGTCAGAGGGTCAGTACTGAGGGAGCTCCGCACTGTCAGAGGGTCAGTACTGAGGGAGCGCTGCACTGTCAGAGGGTCAGTACTGAGGGAGTGCTGCACTGTCAGAGGGTCAGTACTGAGGGAGCGCTGCACTGTCAGAGGGTCAGTACTGAGGGAGTGCTGCACTGTCAGAGGGTCAGTACTGAGGTAGTGCTGCACTGTCAGAGGGTCAGTACTGAGGGAGTGCCGCACTGTCAGGGGGTCAGTACTGAGGGAGCGCCGCACTGTCAGAGGGTCGGTACTGAGGGAGTGCCGCACTGTCAGAGGGTCAGTACTGAGGGAGTGCTGCACTGTCAGAGGGTCAGTACTGAGGGAGTGCCACACTGTCAGAGGGTCAGTACTGAGGGAGTGCCACACTGTCAGAGGGTCAGTACTGAGGGAGCTCCGCACTGTCAGAGGGTCAGTACTGAGGGAGGCGCTGCACTGTCAGAGGGTCAGTACTGAGGGAGTGCTGCACTGTCAGAGGGTCAGTACTGAGGGAGCGCTGCACTGTCAGAGGGTCAGTACTGAGGGAGTGCTGCACTGTCAGAGGGTCAGTACTGAGGGAGTGCCGCATTGTCAGAGGGTCAGTACTGAGGGAGTGCCACACTGTCAGAGGGTCAGTACTGAGGGAGTGCCGCACTGTCAGAGGGTCAGTACTGAGGGAGTGCTGCACTGTCAGAGGGTCAGTACTGAGGGAGAGCTGCACTGTCAGAGGGTCAGTACTGAGGGAGTGCCGCTCTGTCAGAGGGTCAGTACTGAGGGAGTGCTGCACTGTCAGAGGGTCAGTACTGAGGGAGTGCTGCACTGTCAGAGGGTCAGTACTGAGGGAGAGCTGCACTGTCAGAGGGTCAGTACAGAGGGAGTGCCGCACTGTCAGAGGGTCAGTACTGAGGGAGTGCGGCACTGTCAGAGGGTCAGTACTGAGGGAGTGCCGCACTGTCAGAGGGTCAGTACTGAGGGAGCTGGGCACTGACTGAGGGAGCTGGGCACTGACAGAGGGAGCGCCGCACAGACTGAGGGAGCTGGGCACTGACTGAGGCACAGTACTGAGGGAGCTGGGCACTGACTGAGGGAGCTGGGCACTGACTGAGGGAGCTGGGCACTGACTGAGGGAGCTGGGCACAGACTGAGGCACTGACTGAGGGAGCTGGGCACTGACTGAGGCACTGTACTGAGGGAGCTGGGCACTGACTGAGGCACTGACTGAGGGAGCTGGGCACTGACTGAGGCACTGACTGAGGCACTGTACTGAGGGAGCGCCGCATAGACTGAGGCACTGACTGAGGGAGCGCCGCACTGACTGAGGGAGCTGGGCACTGGCTGAGGCACTGACTGAGGGAGCTGGGCACTGACTGAGGCACTGACTGAGGGAGCTGGGCACTGACTGAGGGACTGACTGAGGGAGCGCCGCACAGACTGAGGGAGCTGGGCACTGACTGAGGGAGCGCCGCACTGACTGAGGGAGCTGGGCACTGACTGAGGGAGCGCCGCACTGACTGAGGGAGCGCCGCACTGACTGAGGGAGCTGGGCACTGACTGAGGGAGCTGGGCACTGACTGAGGGACTGACTGAGGGAGCGCCGCACAGACTGAGGGAGCTGGGCACTGACTGAGGGAGCTGGGCACTGACTGAGGGAGCGCCGCACTGACTGAGGGAGCTGGGCACTGGCTGAGGCACTGACTGAGGGAGCTGGGCACTGGCTGAGGCACTGTACTGAGGGAGCTGGGCACTGACTGAGGTACTGACTGAGGCACTGTACTGAGGGAGCGCCGCACAGACTGAGGCACTGACTGAGGGAGCTGGGCACTGACTGAGGGAGCTGGGCACTGACTGAGGCACTGACTGAGGGAGCTGGGCACTGACTGAGGCACTGTACTGAGGGACTGTGCTGAGGGAGCTGGGCACTGGCTGAGGCACTGTACTGAGGGACTGTGCTGAGGGAGCTGGGCACTGGCTGAGGGAGCGCCGCACAGACAGAGGCACAGTACTGAGGGAGCTGGGCACTGGCTGAGGGAGCGCCGCACAGACAGAGGCACTGTACTGAGGGAGCTGGGCAGTGAGCGGGCAGCGCACTAGCGGAGTGTCAGTAACCAGCAAGCTTTGCACTGTCGGAGGGTCAGTTCAGAGGGAGTGTCTCACAGCTGAGTGTCAGTATGTTGAATGAGACAATACACTGCAAACCCTCAGTCATACGCGTGAAAGCCCCCTTGTTCTGATCTGCGTTCTCTCCTGTAGATTTATATCTTGAATATTCTACTTACAAAACCTTTTGATGTTTAATTAAACCCAACAGCACGGCTCAAAGCTGCTCCAGTTACGGTACCTGTATTCGCGAGTTCGGAGGGAGTACAGTTTGAACGCACAGCCCAAGGCAATGACAAGCAGAAGGCCACAAATCAGGCTGCCAATGAGGGCAGCTGTGATCACCTTCCTCGGCACCACCACCAGGCAGTTCTGCTCATCACTGCCATCCTGACAATCCTCCTGGCCATCACAACGCCACTGCTCGAAGATGCAGATCTTGGTGCCACAGTGGAAGTTCCCCGGCTGGCAGGAGAAGCAGTTTTTCTCATCTGAGCCGTCGGGGCAGTTCTTCTGGTTATTGCAGCGGTCCCCCAGTGGGTAGCACATGCCGCTTGTGCCCCCGCATGGGTACTCGTCCTTTTGGCAAGCAGCGCAGTTCTGCTCATCCTTCCCATTCGGGCAGTGCCACCAGCCATCGCAGCGTTCACTGTCGGCAAAGCAGCCGCCGTCGTGCCCACACGGGTGCTCCTGTGGAAGGCAGTAACCTTTTACTTGATAGGTGGCATTGAACCCGTGACCCAAGCTGCCGAGGTCGGTGTGGTAAGAGACGGTGATCTGACCTCGGGAGGATTCGATGGTGACGGTGTGCCGATTGTTCCGGAAGGAGAGTGTCTGGAGCAGCCTGATCCCCCCCCTTCCCCCATCGTACACGCGCACCTCATCGTTGTAACCCAGCTGCAGGCTGAGCTGCAGCACAATGTGCCTGCTGTCCTCGGTGTCCACCACCCACATACAGTTCAGCTCGGCCCGGTCTTGCTCAGAGCGGAAATAGTCAGGAGAAGCAAAGGAGCCGTAGAAGTTGTCCAGTCTCTTGCCACAGCTGGTATCAGGACAGTTTTCCTCGTCAGTCCCCTTGTCACAGTCCAAGCTGCCATCACACTGAACTTCCATGGGGAGGCACCGGGGGTCATCCTCCACCAGGCAATGGAATGTTCTTGCTGGACACAGGCTTGTAGGGGGCATGGTCGGAGGTACGTGGCACCCATGCTCATCAGAGTTATCCCCACATTCATCCATCTTGTTACACTTCCAGGCACGCATGATGCATTTCCCATTGCCGCACAGGAACTCATCCGACTTACAGCTGCTCTGGGCCAGTTTCCCTGTGTGAATAGAAAAAATAATCAGAACTTCAGGCTCTGTGGGCAGGCTCGGGGCTTTCAGTGTCAGCTGTTTACCTCGTGCATTTACTGAGCTTCCACCAAGATACACCAACATTATTCACCTCAATCTGCCCTTCTATATTCTAACCACCCTCCCTGGGCAACGGGCTTTCTGTTAAATGACCTATTTCATTATTAATGAACATCTATCTGTGGGTCCTGGCTTTGGCCTTGTCCACGAGCAGAAACTTCTTTGCTACGTCTACCCAATCTAGCTTTAGGGGTGTGAGAGGGGGAGGGGGTTAGGGGAGGGGAGGGGGTTAGGGGAGGGGGGGGGGGGGGGTGAGAGGGGGAGGGGGGGGTGAGAGGGGGTGTGAGAGGGGGGGTGTGAGAGGGGGAAGGGGTGTGAAAGGGGGAGGAGGTGTGACGGGGGAGGGGGTTGAGGGGGAGGGGGGTGAGAGGGGAGGGGGTGAGAGGGGAGGGGGTGAGAGGGGAGGGGGGGTGAGAGGGGAGGGGGGTGAGAGGGGAGGGGGTGACAGGGGAGGGGGTGAGAGGGGAGGGGGTGAGAGGGGAGGGGGGTGAGAGGGGAGGGGGTGAGAGGGGAGGGGGTGAGAGGGGAGGGGGTGAGAGGGGAGGGGGTGAGAGGGGAGGGGGGGTGACAGGGGAGGGGGTGACAGGGGAGAGGGTGAGAGGGGAGGGGGTGAGAGGAGGAGGGAGATGAGAGAAGGGGTGTGAGAGAGGAGGGGTGTGAGAGGGGAGGGAGGGTGAGAGGAGGGGTGTGAGAGAGGAGGGGTGTGAGAGAGGAGGGGGTGTGAGAGAGGAGGGGTGTAAGAGGGGAGGGGTGTGAGAGGGGAGGGGTGTGAGAGGAGGAGGGGGTGAGAGGAGGAGGGGTTGAGAGGGGGAGGGGTGTGAGAGGGAGAAGGGGTGAGAAGAGGAGGGGGTGTGAGAGGGGGGAGGGGGTGTGAGAGGGGGGAGGGGGTGTGAGAGAGGCGAGAGGTGTGAGAGTGGGGAGAGGTGTGAGAGGGGGAGGGGTGTGAGAGGGGGGAGGGGTGTGAGAGGGGGGAGGGGGGTGAGAGGGGAGGGGGTGAGAGGGGAGACCAGAGGGTCAATAACCAGAGGGTCAAGAACCAGAGGGTCAAGAACCAGAGGGTCAAGAACCAGAGGGTCAAGAACCAGAGGGTCAATAACCAGAGGGTCAATAACCGGAGGGTCAATAACCGGAGGGTCAAGAACCGGAGGGTCAAGAACCGGAGGGTCAAGAACCGGAGGGTCAAGAACCGGAGGGTCAATAACCAGAGGGTCAATAACCAGGTCATTACCAGAGAGTCAATAACCAGAGAGTCAATAACCAGGTCATTACCAGAGAGTCAATAACCAGAGGGTCAATAACCAGGTCATTACCAGAGAGTCAATAACCAGAGAGTCAATAACCAGGTCATTACCAGAGAGTCAATAACCAGAGAGTCAATAACCAGGTCATTACCAGAGGGTCAATAACCAGAGGGTCAATAACCAGAGGGTCAACAACCAGAGGGTCAATAACCAGAGGGTCAACAACCAGAGGGTCAATAACCAGAGGGTCAATAACCAGAGGGTCAATAACCAGAGGGTCAATAACCAGAGAGTCAATAACCAGGTCATTACCAGAGGGTCAATAACCAGAGGGTCAATAACCAGAGGATCATTACCACAGGGTCAATAACCAGAGGGTCAATAACCAGAGGGTCAACAACCAGAGGGTCAACAACCAGAGGGTCAACAACCAGAGGGTCAACAACCAGAGGGTCAATAACCAGGTCATTCCCAGAGGGTCAATAACCAGAGGGTCAACAACCAGGTCATTACCAGAGAGTCAATTACCAGAGAGTCAATAACCAGGTCATTACCAGAGAGTCAATAACCAGAGGGTCAATAACCAGGTCATTACCAGAGAGTCAATAACCAGAGAGTCAATAACCAGGTCATTACCAGAGAGTCAATAACCAGAGAGTCAATAACCAGGTCATTACCAGAGGGTCAATAACCAGAGGGTCAACAACCAGAGGGTCAACAACCAGAGGGTCAATAACCAGAGGGTCAATAACCAGAGGGTCAATAACCAGAGAGTCAATAACCAGGTCATTACCAGAGGGTCAATAACCAGAGGGTCAATAACCAGAGGGTCAATAACCAGAGGGTCAACAACCAGAGGGTCAATAACCAGAGGGTCAACAACCAGAGGGTCAACAACCAGAGGGTCAATAACCAGAGGGTCAACAACCAGAGGGTCAATAACCAGGTCATTCCCAGAGGGTCAATAACCAGAGGGTCAACAACCAGGTCATTACCAGAGAGTCAATAACCAGAGAGTCAATAACCAGGTCATTACCAGAGGGTCAATAACCAGAGGGTCAATACCCATGTCATTACCAGAGGGTCAATAACCAGAGGGTCATTACAAGAGGGTCAATAACCAGAGGGTCAATAACCAGAGGGTCAATAACCAGAGGGTCAATAACCAGAGGGTCAATAACCAGAGGGTCAATACCAGAGGATGCAGATTTAAGATAAAAGAAGCCGAGGCAACGTGAGGAATTGTGTTTTTACACTGTTTTACTGCCTGAAAATCTGGTCGATTCAATAGTAACTTTCAAAAGGAAAGTGCATAAATATTCGAAGCGGAAAATCAGCTGGGTTGTGCAGAAAGGGCAGGGAACAGTGACTGAACTGACAGTTCTTTCTGAGCTGCATCGCTGTATGATTGCGAAATCTTCGACAGGCAACCTGAGGGATGGTCACTCGGAAAGGACTTGGATGAGGTTTCTACGGCACGTTCATACCCGTGAAGCAAGGCAAAGGAAGGGAAGCTGTTCTTCAGGAAAGGGAGAATACTCGGAGAGGGATAAAATGCTACGTATTTCTGCAGTCACCCTCCCTACCACCCTCCACCTACAGGGTACAAACAACAGTGGGATAATTAGATACACCTCGGATATAGGACAATCGGAATCCACGAGAGCGCCCGGAGCTAGAGCCATCAGAATGGAAGAAGATCCAGGCATGATCCCTGGTGGAGATGAAGGGTTGGGGGATGGACGAGCCACACATTCTGTACTCCTCTCGCTTTGGGGCTGGACCAATCATCAGCCAGTCCACCGTACACTTGTGGGAATTCTCCAGGTCAAAATTCTGAAAGCTGGAAAATAAGAGAGGAAAGTCACCCTCATTTGGAT
Organism: Scyliorhinus canicula; assembly: GCF_902713615.1. Taxonomy (NCBI): domain Eukaryota; kingdom Metazoa; phylum Chordata; class Chondrichthyes; order Carcharhiniformes; family Scyliorhinidae; genus Scyliorhinus; species Scyliorhinus canicula. Next base: position 1,945,218 of record NC_052154.1, on the reverse strand, counting down.
CAACCCTTGATCAAAGAGCTCCCACACTTCACCAGACATTCCCCACTGCTGATAATTTATTCCCAAAATGTGGACATCACTGGCAAGGCTGGAGCGTGTTTCCCATCGATACAGTTGCCCCAGCAGTGATGTGCCCTCTCCTGAATCACTGCAGTCTATGTGGTCATTCTTGCTATGCTTTGTTGCTGTTTTGCTACAACTGAGAGTTTCACTGGATCCTTCCAGACGGCAGTTATGAGTCAACCACATTTTTGCACAGCTGATGTCACACATTGTCCCAGCTGGGGAAAGTCAGCACTTTCTGTTTCCTAAAAGATGAGGACCCCAGTTGGTTTTTACAAGGCCACCTCTGTCAAATATCCACATAATCTCTTTCATTCCAAGGACAATTCCAGCTTCTCCAAGCTAAAATCCCTCATCCCTCTGCACCCCCTCAATGTCCCTCACACTCTTCCTGAAGTGTGGTGACCAGAACTGGACACAATACTCTAGCTGTGGCCTAACCAGAGTTTTATAACTTTGCTGCTTTTGTGCTCAATGTCTCTATTTATAAACCCAAGACCCCATATGCTTTGTGAACCATTCAAAATGTGCTGCCACTGTCAATGATCGATGAACATGTACCTCCAGGTCTCGCTGCCCCCAAACTTCCTTTGAATGGTTCCATTAAGTCTATTTTGCCTCCTCCTGTCCTTCCTGACAAAATTCAACACCTCACACATCTCTGTATTAAATTCTGCCAATAATCTGTCTTGTTGCAGAGAATTACACGTGGCCCCGCTCCGACACGGCCCCGCTCCCACGCGGCCCCGCTCCCACGCGGCCCCGCTCCCACACGGGGCCGTCTCTGACATGCCCGTCTCTGACATGGCCCCGCTCTGGCATGGCCCCGCTCTGACACGACCCCGCTCTGACACGGCCCCGCTCCCACGCGGCCCCGCTCCCACGCGGCCCCGGATTTGTTAGGATGGAAATGATGTATGTACTACATTTATATTTAAATTCACTTTCTTTTCTGTTGTTGTTATTGTTATTATTATAAAATTACAAAGACCTTAAGAAAATGTATTTTAAAAGAAAAAATAAATATATCATATAATCTGGCAGATTCAGCATGGTTTCATGAAGGGGAAATCATGCCTGACAAATTTATCAGAATTCTTTGAGGTGGTAACCAGCAGGGTAGATAAAGGGGAACTAATAAATGTAATAACTTGGACTTCCAAAAATCATTTGATAAGGTACCACACAATAGGGTACTTAATATGATCAAAGCCCATTGTTTTGGGGGTAATATGTCAGCATGGATAGGGGATTAGCTAACAGAGAAGACAGAGTTGTGATAAGAGGGACAATTTCAGGATGGTAACCTGTAACTAGTGGAGTGATTTGGTGGGGATTACTGAAACATGGGTGTAGGAGGACCGGTACTGGGAGTTGGATATCCAAGGGTACTCGGTATTCCGAGAGGATAGACCGAATGGAACAGGAGATGGAATTGCTCTATTAGTTAAAGATGACATCAAGGTAGTATTAAGAAATTATATTGGCACTAAGGGCCAAATGTTTAATTGATCTGGGTGGAAATAAAGAACAAGGGTAAGAAATCCTTGGTCGGAGTAATTTACAGGCTCCTGAGCAATACTTCCAAAGTGGGACATAGTATAAACCAAGAAATAAACGGTAAAGTTGGCCCTTAATTGTAAAAAAAACATTTTTTAAAATAAAAAATAAAATTACAATAAAATGTTTGCAGTCACACCTTCCTGTCCCTGACCATTACTGTTTTGCCTAACCTGGGAGTGACTGCCTCCTGGAACAAAGTGTTCGGTTAACTCTCCTCCACCCTGATGCGCCACAATGTCCACAACCCAGACCCCAGCTCAGCAACTCTGAGCCCAAGTTGTCTAAGCTGCAGACAGTTTCTGCAGACATGGTTCTCCAGGATTGCAGTGCATTCCACCAATTTCCACACCCTGCAGTCAGGGCACACCATCAGCCCTGCCATTTCTGACCAATCTGATTTCTTTAAGTAGTCAACAAGTTAATAATTTGCACAGCTAAAGTACCAGAAAGTTGCCCCTCCTATGTTGGAGACGAAGGAAGAAAGCTCACCAGTAGAGGCAATTGGAGACTGGAAAAGAAACACCTCTTCAGCCACACTCAGTCTATGTCTCATCCAGGCATAATCTCCTTTCCATGCATCCCCTTACCCCATACAGTTTGAAAAGCCGGTTTGAACAGCCTCTGATGAATCACTATCTAGTTTAGCTTCCTGCTACAATAACTGATGCCTACTGAACCAACTACTTTGATCTGAATGACAGGTAACTGCCCCTGCCAGGCAGCGCCCTGTCTACTAGACTTTTTAACTCACTTGAAAGTTCTATGTCAGAGCCTGACTCTTAATCTAAAGTTACCACTAAAACTTTCCACCTGACACAAATTCCCGAATATTCACTAATGTAAAAGCAAAATACTGCAGGTGCTGGAAATCTGAAATAAAAACAGAGAATGCTGGATAAACTGAGCAGGGTCAGGCAGCATCTGCAGAGAGAAACAGAGTTAACGTTTTGAGTGCATACGACTTCTTCAGAACCAATGACACACTCTGCTTACATCCCACTCCGGCGTAATCTCCTTTCCATGCATCCTCTTACTCCATTGGTTTAGTAATGAGTGTATGCTGATGAAATTCGCATGCTCCAGGACCTCGAAGTTGGTGACCTTTTCATGCCATGGGTAGATAGGCCCACAACAGCAAAGGTGGAAACTGTTCAGTTTTTGTTCCTGCCTGACATATGTTGCCCAGGTCTCGCCCCTGCAGAGGAGGAGTGTACTGAGGGCACGGTCCTGGCAGAATTTGGTGTTATAAGTCAGCTTGCTGTTCCACACTCTCTTACCCACCTTGATATAACTACTGTAGCTTTTGTGAAGCATGCATCCATTTCCAATATTCAAGTTACTTATATATCAAAAAGTGGTTCCCTTAGGAAGCAAAACCGACTAGTCCATGAAAAATAATCATTTATCACAACTCACTGTTTCCTGCTTTAAGCCATATTTTAATCAAATTTGACACTATTTTATTAACTTGCCACTTATGTAGTACGTTGCCAAACAATTCCTTAAAAATAGACAACACCCATTGCATTCTCTCCGACCTTCTTTGTTCATCAAAAAGTTCAACTAGATTAACGAAGGACAATTTGTCTTTTGATCCTCTTTTTCCCGAAAATAAAAGAAAAATACTGCAGAAGCTGGAAATCTGGAGTCACAGAGACTTGAAATATTAATGCTGGTTCTCTCTCCACGGGTCTTCCCAGGCCAGGGCTTTTACAGCATTTTCTATTTCCCCTGAATATGGTTTCTAAAACCTTACCCATACTGCTCACAATATTCGGCAGTGTTGATGAACGCTGCACTTAATGGCAACCAGGGATGGGCAATAAATGCTGGCCTAATCAGCGACACCCACCTCCCAGGAATGAATTTTTTAAAAACAAAGTACATTCCATCAGTTAGTCGCTGCGTGGAGATCATGAGCAGCAAACAGTAGCTTCCTTAGAGATGCACTGTGACCAACCACAGCATGGCCCGAGAGAGATCCTCACTCTGTGCCAGACTGGGAGGTGAATCCACCAAGTGAGTGATGGAGAGAACACAATGCCCTGATCACAAACCCGTGTACAGTACAGGAAAACAGGTCACTATGAAACATTCTGACAACCTGAAAGGTCACAAAGTCAGCACCTTATGGTTATGAGGTCTCCATAGTCCCCCTGGATGTACCAGCTGCAGTTCATGGACGGGGGGTAGTTTATGGGCCAGGTGGGGCTGTAGATGACGCCACGTTGCTCTTTGTGAGGTTCCAATCTGCCATGACAAGCAGCTGAAAGAACAGGAAAAGAAAATGCACACTTTGAGATTAAATATTGCAAGGTGTAGGAATTTAATTATTTTCAGTTGCCTCCTCACCATACCTGACAGTAACTGGCCTCACTCAAACCTCAGCCATTATTGGATCCAACCTGCACAGCACCCATGTCATTTGCAAACCCCTTATGTCCTCTTCACAACTTACTCTCCGAGCTATCATTGCCATCAGCAAATTTCACATCCATACACTTGGTCCCTTCATCTAAGTGGTAATTTGTAACTAGTTGAGGAACTTTGGTATTCCGCTCGTAACATCCTGCCAACCCAAATTTGTGGGTGTCGCTGGCTAGGCCAGCATTTATTGCCCATCCCTAATTGCCCTTGAGAAGGTGGTGGTGAGCTGTCTTATTGAACTGCTGGAGTCCATGTGGTGGCGGTACACCCACTGTGCTGTTAGGGAGGGAAACTGTTCGTCGGTGGTGGAGGGAGTGATTATTGTGGTCGGGGTGCCAATCAAGCGGGCTGCTTTGTCCTGGATGGTGCCGATCTTCTTGAGCGTTGGAGAATTTATCATGTATGGTGTACATTTACAGTTCACAAGGATATGACAAGATCGACAAAGAAAAGCTGCTCCCATTGGGATCTGGGAATCGTGCAGACTTCACACTGTACCGAGCACACATGAAGGGAACTCTGCCCCTTCAGGCTGGGCTGAGCCAGGTTGGCTGCTCCCTGGATTCGCTGTCAGTATAAACCCCTTCAGCCTGGGCTGAGCCAGGTTGGCTGCTCCCTGGATTCGCTGTCAGTATAAACCCCTTCAGGCTGGGCTGAGCCAGGTTGGCTGCTCCCTGGATTCGCTGTCAGTATAAACCCCTTCAGGCTGGGCTGAGCCAGGTGATATCTGGCTGCTCCCTGGATTCGCTGTCAGTATAAACCCCTTCAGGCTGGGCTGAGCCAGGTGATATCTGGCTGCTCCCTGGATTCGCTGTCAGTATAAACCCCTTCAGGCTGGGCTGAGCCAGGTTGGCTGCTCCCTGGATTCGCTGTCAGTATAAACCCCTTCAGGCTGGGCTGAGCCAGGTTGGCTGCTCCCTGAATTCGCTGTCAGTATAAACCCATTCTGCCCAACTCACTGAACTGCCTTGAGGGAGAAAAACGACTTCAGCAAAAAATAAGAAAATCTGGATGTACATTCGCGAGAGTTTAGAAGAATGAGAGGTTGTCTCATTGAAACATACAAGATTCTGAGGCAAGGGCAGCACGGTGGCCTAGTGGTTAGCACAACCGCCTCACGGCGCTGAGGTCCCAGGTTCGATCCCGGCTCTGGGTCACTGTCCGTGTGGAGTTTGCACATTCTCCCCGTGTCTGCGTGGGTTTCGCCCCCACAACCCAAAAATGTGCAGAGTAGGTGGATTGGCCACTCTAAATTGCCCCTTAATAGAAAAAATAATTGGGTAATCTAAATTTAAAAAAAAAAAGATTCTGAGGCAGCTGATTGGATATAGTTAGGTTAAGTGAGCGGGCAAAAATATGACAATGGCGAAGCAGACCCGAAAGGTCAATGGCCACCTCCAGCTCTCACATTCCTACTTTCCCACTTTAGGAAGGAACATGCAAACTTGTCCACTTTGGCAGAAATAATAGAAAGGAAACATTTTATTTAAATGGAGAGAGGTTGCAGTACTCTGAGATACAGAGGGATCTGTATGTCCTGGTACATGAATCACAGAATGTTAGTCTGCAGGCACAGCACGTGATTAGGAAGGCAATTGGAATGTTGTTGTTTATTGCAAGAGGAATGGAATCTAAAAATAGGGAAGTTTTGTTCCAGTTGTACAGGGTGTTTGTGAGACCACGCCTGGAATACAGTGTACAGTTTTGGTCCCCTTACTTAAGAAATTACATAAGTGCATTCAAGGTATTTCAGCGAACATTCATTCAACTGATTCACTGGATGAAGAAGTCATCTTACGAAGAAAGCTGGGTTTCTCTGAGTTTAGAAGATTGAGAGGTGATCTTGTTGAAACATGTAAGATTTTGAGGGGATTAGACACCGTGGATGCTGAAAACTGGCCAATGTGAGAATAGAACCAGGAGACACGGTTAAAAATAAGGGGTCTCCCATTTAAGACAGAGATGAGGATAATTTATTTGTCTCAGAGGGCGAGGATTCAGTGGAATTCTCTTCCTCAGAGAGTAGTGGAGGCAGGGTCATTTCATTTTTTTTAGGAAGAGTTAGATAGATTATTGACTGACAAGGGAGTCAAAGGGTGTGTGTGTGTGGTGGTGGTAGGCAGGAGGGTGGAATTAAGGCCACAATCGGATGAGCCATGATTTATTAGATGTTGCAGTCGTCTCAAGGGGCTTTATCCTGTTCCTTGTATATTTGCATCTCTATCAAACCCTCCCTTAACCTCCACTGTTCCCAGCTTCTCCAACCTAAAATCCATCATCACTGGAACCATTCTGGCAAATCTCCTCTACATCCTCATATCCTTTCTAAAGCATAGTGATCACAACTGGACACAATGCTGTAGTTGTGGCCTAACCAGCGCTTTATAAATGTTGAAATAACTTCTCTGCTTTTGTGTTCAACGGCTCTATGAAGCCCAAGATCCCAGATGCCTTGCTAACCACTCTCTCAATATGTCCTACCACCAGTTATGAAATGGAAACTTACCTCGGGTAATTAAGTGAAAGCAGAGGCTGACGAATCCCGGTATGCTCTGGGAATTTCATTGCATGCATGGATAGGACAGGCTGCGCGTGTTCAGCCCAGTACTTCAGGGTGCCTGTGTGGCACACAAATAGCAATCATGGGTCCCAATATGGCATCCTTAACAGGAGTCGTCCCAGAGGGAGGGACCACTGTATACAGAAACCAGTGGGAGGACAGCATAAAAAGGAGCTCCGGGCACCAAAAGAGATGCGATGTGCTGGCTTCGTACAGGTAGGGCTCAGAGAAGACCCGAGAAGCTGCAACGGCAGACAAAAGTTATTGACTCTGTGCTGCAGGCTGTTGGGACAAAGGTAAACCATTGGAACAGTGATGCCCTGCTTGGCATGGCTGAAGAGCTAATTGTGCCTGTTAATCAGTGTTGGAGCGCAGCCTCGCGAAGCCTGTGGAATAGTCTCAGTGGGAGAATAAACCATTGGGAGGTGAGCAGCCATTGAGACAGTCTGACTCATAGCAGTGTTGAGGGAATTCAGAGGCTAGATCTTCAAAGTGAAGATTAGATATCCCTCATAACGAGATTTAACGAGATTATGCAACTGACAATGGACAATGATATCAGGCTGGGTTGCTGAAAAATCCGTGGATTCTGTCTTGCACGCATCTGCTGTTTATTATGCAATATGGTGTGTTTGACCATTGTTTGCCTATTAGTTCATTTTTCCTTCATGTTAAGTCTGAATGATGGGAGTATGTGATGGATATTGTTGATTAATGGTATTGATACAATATTGAGGAAAGATATTAGCACCGAAGGTGTGGAATCTGCATGGGTCAAGTTAAGAAACACCAAGGGGAAAAAAAACATTCATGGGGGTGGGAGAATAATAATAATCTTTATTAGTGTCACAAGTAGGCTTACATTAACACTGCAACTGTAGTGGTAACGTTGGGAATAGCATTAGACAGGAAATCAGAGATGCATGTGTCAAAGGAACATCTGTGATTATGGGTGACTTTAATCTGCATATAGATTGGGTGGCTTAAATTAGGCATAGTGCAATAGAGGAGGAATTTCTGGAATGTGTACGGGATGGATTTCTGGACCTGGTATAATGAGGAACCAACACGGGAATAGACCATCTTGGCCTAGGTGTTGTGCAATGAGAAAGGATTAGAATCTTGGAATTTACAGCGCCGTAGGAGGCCATTCGGTCCATCAAGTATGCACTGATCCTCGCTAGGCCCCACTGCCATTACCTATCCCCGTAACCCCACCTAACCTGCACATCCCTGGACACGTAGGGTCAATTTATCCTGGCCAATCCACCTAACCCGCACATCTTTGGACTGTGGGAGGAAACCGGAGCACCCGGAGGAAACCCACGCAGACACGGGGAGAACGTGCAGACTCCGCACTGTGACCCGAGGCCGGAACTGAACTTGGGTCCCTGGCGCTGTGATGCAGCAGTGCTAACCACTGTGCCACCACGCCACCCCATTGTTGGAGTAGGAAGGAGAATAGGGACACTAAGTAGTCTTCAGAAAAGGTTGTAGCAGAGAAGGGAATGGGTACTAAATCAGTGGCACTGGTACAACAACAGGAACTTCAACAGAGAAAGATAGAGAGTAAAGCTTATGAGAAATCTACTACATCTAATGTTTTCACCTTGGGGACAGATAGGGATGCAAGGGAGTACAGGGGGATTATATTTGAAGGGGGAGTCATCTCATTTTTGTCCAAGAGCCGAGACGTGCTGTCAGGTGAATTGGACATTCTGAATTCTCCCTCTGTGTACCCGAACAGGTGCCGGAACGTGGTGACTAGGGGCTTTTCACAGTAACTTCATTGCAGAGTTAATGTGAGCCTACTTGTGACACTAACAAAGATTATTATTACTACTCTTTAGAACCATGCCATTAAGTTTATATTGCCTCATCCTGTCCCTTCTGCAAAGATGTATCACCCCATAATTCTCTGCATTAAATTCCACCTGCCACTCGCCCACCCACTTTGTTAGTGTATGGTCTGATATAATCTTCACCATCTGCCATACCAAGTTTGGTATCACTGGCAAATTTTGAAATATTACTCTGTATTCTAACATCCAAGTTATTTATATGTATCAAAGAAGTGGTTGCCTTAGCACGGAAGCTTGGGAAACACCACTGTAATATGTAAAGTCCAGTTAGCTTAATCAGGGGTTCGAGTCTGCAGGTTTAATTGAAGAAATTCCTCTTGCTCCACCCATGGTTCCAGGGCCCTAAGCTCTTGAGTATCTTCCCCAAACCTCTGCATCTCTCTGCTCCTCGAAGATACACATGAAAACCTTCCTCTTTGGCAAGCCTTTGATCACCTGTCTCAATATCACCTCATGTGGCATGGTGTCAAACTTTGCTTGATAATGCTTTGGAATGTTTTAGTAAATTAAAGGCACTATCTAAATGCACAACTGTTGCTGCAGTCTGATCAGAAAACAGAAGATTGGAAGAAACTTGGATTTTTGACCGTCAGTGACCGTCAGTTTGTTTTACTTTTTAAAAGATGGCTTTGCATCTGTAACAAGTGCAACAGGTTTGAGTCTGACACACTATGGACACATTTGTGTTACGGCTGAAATCGTTCTTCTTTGATTTACAAAAGTCCGAGAACACGCACTAACAGATTCAGAGTCAGCTTCTTCCCCGCTGTTACCAGACTCCTGAGTGACCCTCTTATGGACTGAACTGATCTCCCCACACATCTTCTCTGCTGAGTAGTACTACACTCCGTATCCTTCACCCGATGCCTGTGAATATGTATTTACATTGTGTATCTAATGTCCTATGTTTTTCATGTACGGAATGATGTTTGGACTGTCTGCAGAGCAACACTTTTCACTGTACCTCGGTACACGTGACAATAAATCTAAATCAAGTTTGAGATTATGGAGGCCTCATATTTTCCCCCTTTATATTCTTCATAGTCAGGATCCAAGAAAGGTTATAAAAATTCACACTTAGAAAAGTTGTTATGGGGAGAGGAACTTTCAGAACCCCAAATGTATCATGGAGTCCAACCAACCCCTACCTTTAATGGATTGTTGCTTTTGAAGCACACGGCTTGTTCCCTAGGTTTGGTATTACAATTATGGACACAGTGGTTTTTAAAACAAAACAATGTTTACTCCATGAACTCAACTTAACCTTTTAAAATAAACATTGGATCTCTTAACACCCCTTACATCAAAGATAACCCCGAAAATAATACAATACTACCCAATCCTGCAAACTGTTCTTTTAAACCTCCAAAACACTTCAAGCCTTCAAAAATAGGAGAGCAACAGGTTACATTCAATATATTTAAGTCTTTGGATTTGCAGAAATCACCAGACCAGCTCTTTTCCTTCATGCGGCTCTCAGCCAACCAGCCAGGCACTTTTCAGCTGCTCTCTCAACTGAAACTAAAAACTTCAAAATGGCTGAGCTAAAGCCCAGCTCCACCACACTCTGACATCACTGCATTTGTTAAAGATACATTGCTTAAACACCCATTTCTTAAAGGCACTCTCACATGACAACGTGAATACTTTAACAAGGAAGATAATTAGTCTCACCCATTCCGGAACATTCTGCTCCTCCGAGAAAGAAGGAACAAGCTGCAGAGAAAGAAAGAAAAACCGTCAACAAATTTCAACCCGTTTCTTTAAAAGAAACTATGATTTTTTTTTTATGGTTAGAGATGAGATAGAAAGCCACCCCCACCCCCCCCCCCCCCCTCCCCAGCTGGACAGAGGGTAGTTTCTTTTTCAAGAAACATCAACAATTGTGATACAAAAAGGAATGACAAAGACAGAAATCATCGATCAAATCCCAGACCCTCACTCACTGGGAATGCCCAGGCCCCGTAACAAGCCTCCCCCCGTCAAAACAGCACATCCAGGATGGAGACACTGGAAATGAGAAAAAAAAAACCACACGGAAATAAACAACAACTGCTCTTTGTTTATTTACTAAGAATACGTCAGTGCAAATCTGAGAAGTACCAGCTGAGAATTCTGAATTCTCCATCAGTGTACCCGACAGGCGCCGAATGTGGCGACTAGGGGCTTTTCACAGTAACTTCATTGCAGTGTTAATGTAAGTTGACTTGTGACAATAAAGGTTATAATAATAATAATTTCTGATGCTCTATTGGAAACCTCCTGCTGGTCACCATGTACCGGCCACCATCAGCTGATGAATCAGTTCTCCTCCACGTTGGACACCACTTGGAGGGAACACTGAGGGTGGCAAGGGCACAGAATCTGCTCTAGGTCGGGGACTTCAATGTCCCATCACAAGAGAGGCTCAGTAACACCACCACCGACCGAGCTGGCCGGTCCTAAAGGACAAAGCTGCTAGACCTGGGACTGCAGCAGGTGGTGAGGGAACCAACAAGAGGGAAAAATCTACTTGACCTCATCCTCACCAACCTGCCTGCTACAGAGGCATCTGTCCATGACAGTATCGATTGGATGTGACCACCGCACAGTCCTTGTGGAGACCAAAATCCTGTCTTCACAATGAGGATACCCTCCATCGTGTTGTGTGGCACTACCACCGTGCTAACTGGGATAGATTTTTGAACAGATCTAGCAACTCCAGACTGGGCATCCATGAGGCGCTGTGGACCATCATCAGCAGCAGAATTATACTCAACCACAACCGTAACCTCATGGCCCAGCATATCCCCCACTCTACCATTACCACCCAGCCAGGGAATCAACCCTGGTTCAATGAAGAGTGCAGGAGAGCATGCCAGGAGCAACATCAGGCATACCTAGAAATGAGGTGGTCAGCCTGTTGAAGCTACAACACAGGATACTTGTGAGCCAAACATCATAAGCAGCAAGTGATAGACAGAACTAAGCGATTCCACGACCAATGCATCAGGTCTAAGGTCTGTAGTCCTGCCACATCCAGCCGTGAATGGTGGTGGACAATTAAACAACTTACTGGAGGAGGAGGCTCCACAGATATCCCCATCCTCAATGATGGAGGAGCCCAGCCCACTGTGCAAAGACAAGGCTGAAGCATTCGCAACAATCTTCAGCCAGAAGTGTCGAGTGGATGATCCATCTCGGTCTCCTCCAGAGATCCCCGACAAATTTAAGGGCATTTAAGTGGTCACTGGATAGACATATGGATGAAAATGGAATAGTGTAGGTCAGATTAGGCTTCAGATGGTTTCACGGGTCGGCGCAACATCGAGGTCCGAAGGGCCCGTACTGCGCTGTAATTTTCTATGTTCTATCACAGATGTCAGTCTTCAACCAATTCGATACACAACACCGGGATATCAAACAGCTGCAGGCAGTGGATACTGCAGAGGTTCTGCGCCTTGACAATGGGTCGGCACGGTAGCACAGTGGTTCGAACTGTTGCTTCACAGCTCCAGGGAACCGTTTGTGATAAGTCTGCACATTCTCCCCATGTTCTGGGTGAGTTTCCTCCGGGGGCTCCGGTTTCCTCCCACAAGTCCTGAAAGACGTGCTGTTAGGTGAATTGGACATTCTGAATTCTCCCTCTGTGTACCTGAACAGGCGCCGGAATGTGGTGACTAGAGGCTTTTTCACAGTAACTTCATTGCAGTGTTAATGTAAACCCTACTTGTGACACTAGAACAAGAACAAAGAAAATTACAGCACAGGAAACAGCCCTTCAGCCCGTCCCAGCCTGCGCCGATCCAGATCCTTTATCTAAACCTGTCGCCTATTTTCCAAGGATCTACTTCCCTCTGTTCCCCGCCCATTCATATATCTGTCTAGATACAAAGAACAAGACATTAATTAAAGATTAATATTCCACCAATACTACTGAAGTATTGTGCTCCAGAGCTTGCTGCACCCCCTAGCCAAGCTGTTCCAGTACAGCTACCCAGCAATGTGGAAAATTGGTCAAATCTAATCCAGCCAATAACCGCCCGATCAGTCCACTCTCCAACATCAGCAAAGTGAGGGAGTCATCAACAGTGCTATCAAACAGCACTTACTCAGTTTGGGTTCTGCCAGGGTCACTCAACTCCTGACCTCATTGCAGCCTTGGTTCAAACATGGACAAAAGAGCTGAATGCCAGAGGTGCTGACTGCCAGAGGTGAGGTGAAGAGTGACTGCCCTTGACATCAGGCAGCATTTGACCGAGTATGGCATCCAGGAACCCTAGCTAAACTGGAATCAATGGAAATCAGGGAAAACTCTCCCGCTGTTAAGAGATAATATCTGGCACCAAGGAAGACGGTTGTGGTTGTTGGAGGTCAATCATCTCAGTCCAGGGGCATCATGGTAGGAGCTCCTCAGGGTAGTGTTTTAGGTCCAACTTATTTCATCAATGACCATCCTTCCAACATAAGGTCAGATGTGGGATGTTCGCAGATGACTGTCAGAACGGAATCGGGCGATTCCGGGATACACTGCTTCCCACAGAGATTGTGGAAATCCGGAAGTGTCTTACCCATGTTGAGGCTGGGAATCAATTAAAAAATATCAAGATTCAGAAAAACTTTTTTTCGGGAAGTGTACGCAGACCAAGTTAACAGAGGTTTAGATACAGACGAGGAATGATCTAACTGAATGGAATAGATTTGAAGGGTTTCTGACATCCCCGTTATGTGACGGTGCAATACAGAATAGTATTTCAATGGTGATAAAGTTGAGGCATCCTGCTGTTGTGAACATGCTTCAATAGGAGAATGGGAGAGTAGACATGTATTTAAAACATAGTGAATCTGATGGCTACAGCGTGCCTCCTTCAAGGGGCTGGAAGCAGATCGAATGGTAACTTTCAAAAAGGAACAGGGAGGGGAGTCATGAGACGTGAGCGTAGGAACAGCTGTGTTTTCCCGAGCTCTGGCGATGCTCATCTTTTAATCCTGATCCGAATGCACGACCCATAATTATTTGTTCCTGTTGTGTGTACACCCCGTGTGGTGTTCCTGGAAGATCCTGGCTAGATTTCTGGGGTGAGGAGCAGAGTGGAAAACCCTGGTTTGATTGGGGGGGGGGGGGGGGGGGGGGGGGGGGTCGGAGGTTGCCGAGGTGGGGTCCAGCTTGCAGTGGTGGTTTTACTGGTGAGTGGGCCTACCTACGCTTCAGAAACGCTCTTGGTGTCGAGATGATAGCTGTCATTGTGAATGGAAAAAGTTGTGGACGTCGATCCCGGCTCCTTGCAGTTGTTGGTGCTCACAATGATGAACTGCGAGATATGCTTAATAGAATGGATGAAGTGGAGAAAAGAATCCCGTCAGTCGATAGGGCCGTCTGCTTGGTGGGGCCCACCTTCGGTCCTTGGAAATCCTGTTATATGGTATGTCGAAGTCCAGGTTGGTTCGGAGAGATGGGGCCAGACCGGGAGTGTTTGTTGCGATCGGTCTTATGACGGTGGTTGGGGGTGTATTCCCAACCCAATTTGAGAACTGGCTGCTATGCTTCACGATCTCAACCTGAAGATTGGGTGTTTCGAGTTTGACAGAGCACATGTATCCGGTCTTCAGGGCCTGGGGTCGGTCGGAGACCCAAGCACTGGTCTTTGCGTTGTCTTGCCTTGTGTTATTTGGGAAGGGCTGGAGGCAGCCAGATACCGAGGCTGGGCTTCCGCACATGGCGGAGGTGCAGCTGCTTCAATGAAACTCCGGGGGAGGGGGGATCCGGATTGTGGATGAGGATGATCTTGTCATGGCTTTGGCCTTTTCAAGCTCCGTGGATGGTGATGTTATCCTGCGGTTCATCAATAATTCTGGTCTTTATTCCCGTGTGATTAATTTGCCTATTTTATATTATTGCCTTTTATTCTAACATGTGTGTATGATATTATATGCCGACGGTAATACTGAGTTGGTAGTGGATGTGACGAGGGTTGTGTAGTACTTACCGAGCGTGGCTTTGTATTTGTTGTAATCCTTGCTTCCACATTTTTGGTATCCTCCCCCTGGTTGTCCCCTTTTGGGGCTCCTGCCTTTCTCGAGATAGGTTCCACTGGAGAGGTAGTTATCTGTTAACTATAAAGCCTGAGGGCAAGTCTGAGTATTGTGGAGCGGAGTGAGGTCTGTTGTGTAGCGAGTCTTGGCATGGTGTGTATCCATTGTTTCCTCGCTCCTGCGAGTGTGTACAATGCCACGCCAGGTCTTGTATTGTGAGCGGTATCCTGCTGTCCCCCTTTGCTTGGGATGTTCCTTCTTGGCCTGGTCGTCTTGGGAGGCTGAGCTAGGTGTTGTATGTGCTTTTTCTTCTTTTTGTGTTGTGGACGAGGGTGAACACCATCTGCTGCTCGTGGCTATGTCCTGGTGCCTTATCATCCCATCCTCCTCTGCTCTTGGCAGTATCTTTTTATCCTGTCATTGTAGGTGAGAGGGGGACACCGACCGTAATGATTTCAATCTGAACCAATCGGCTAAATATTTGCTGGTCTTCTGTGTAAATATGTGGAATAATGATCGCTCTGTACATTGCTGATTTTTGGGGATTTGTTCCGCTTGTGGTCATGTGTAAAATATCCTCTTAGAACTAATGTCTTTGCGAATTTATTCTGTATTTTTTTTTGTTATTTTTGGGTTAAATAATTGTTGATTGGCTCCTGCAAAGGCAGACCTTTATCGAGAAAAAGACGCTATAATGTGCAATTGCTGCCTCTGCTGTAACTGGAGTCAGGGGAGGTGTGTCCTAGTATGCATCCAAACCCTGCCCAAAATTCTTATTCTACATCTGCCTTGGCTGAGAGTTCGCTATATGTGAAGATGTGCATCAGTTCACCATGTTTTCATAGCTTTATCCTCTTTCCCTGCATTGGATAAAAGGGGCTGGTTTAGCTCACTCGGCTAAATCGCTGGCTTTTAAAGCAGACCAAGCAGGCCAGCAGCACGGTTCGATTCCCGTACCAGCCTCCCCGGACAGGCGCCGGAATGTGGCGACTAGGGACTTTTCACAGTAACTTCATTGAAGCCGACTCGTGACAATAAGCGATTTTCATTTCATTTCATTTCATTTCATTCCATTTCAAAAGCAAATTACTGCGGATGCTGGAATCTGAAATGAAAGGGAAAATGCTGGAAAATGTCAGCAAGTCTGGCAGCATCTGTAGGGAGAGAAAAGAGCTAACGTTTCGAGTCCGATGACTCTTTGTCAAAGCTAACAGACAGAGAGAGAGTGGGAAATATTTATACTGTGGAGTGAGAATGAAAGATGAGTCATAGCCACAGAAACCCAGAGAAACTGGATGCTAATGGCCACAGATACCAAGGGGAAAGAGTGTTAATGGCAGTCCCCAGAGAGGACAAAAGATGTGAAAGGTCAAACAGCAGGGAAACTAACATCAGAGGATGAACTGTAGGTGTGGGGGGAGGGGAAGCAAAGAGGAGAAAGGTGCAGGAAAGGAAGAAATGGTAAAAGACAGTTAAAATGAAATGAAAACAAATGGGTCGAGATGGGGCTGATGCTCAGTCCCACCTCGACCCATTTGTTTTCATTTCATTTTAACTGCCTTTTACCATTTCTTTCTTAATACATTTAATTCCCCCCCCCCCCCCCCCCCAATCTGATCCACCTTTCCTGCACCTTTCTCCTCTTTGCTTCCCCCTTCCCCTCCCCCCACACCTACAGTTCATCCTCTGATGTTAGTTTCCCTGCTGTTTGACATTTCACATTTTTTGTCCTCTCTGGGGACTGCCATTAACACTCTTTTCCCTTGGTATCTGTGGCCATTAGCATCCGGTTTCCCTGGGTTTCTGTGGCTAGGACTCATCTTTCATTCTCACTCCACAGTATAAATATTTCCCACTCTCTCTGTCTGTTAGCTTTGACAAAGAGTCATCGGACTCGAAACGTTCGCTCTTTTCTCTCCCTACAGATGCTGCCAGACTTGCTGAGATTTTCCAGCATTGTCCCTTTCCCTACATTCCCCGGTTTATCCATGTATTGTTTCTCCTGGTGTAGACGAGGCACCGGGTTTGATGATTGGCCAGAACCGACTGTGATGTTGTTTTCCTGTCTTTTTCTACATTTGTGTATGTTGAGGCATTTATGCTGTGCTGTGCAATTCCTGGGGATTTGTTGCATTATTTGTATAAGTGGGAAATCTCTAATAAAAAGATACATTAAAAACTGCATTGGATAAATACTTGAAGGGAGGAAGTTGTGCAGAGCTATGGATGTAGGACTCATTAAATAACTCTTTCAATGTGCTACCACAGATATGATGGGCTGAATGGCCTCCTTCTGTGCTGTATGATTCTACTGATGATTCTATAAAGGTACGGTTTACGCCACGAATATGAGGAGGTCGGAGTACTTCCGGCTTTACCGAGGGACCAGGCAGGGTTGCCCCCTGTCCCCCTTGTTGTTTGCACTGGCAATCGAGCCGCTGGCGATGGCGCTGAGGGATTTAGAGAGGTCGAGAGGATTGGTGCGAGGTGGAGAGGAACATAGGGTGTCGTTGTATGCCGATGACCTGTTACTGTATGTGGCGGACCCGGTGGGAGGGACGCCGGGAGTGATGGAGTTGCTATCTGAGTTTGGGACCTTTTCAGGTTATAAATTAAATTTAGGCAAGAGCGAGGTGTTTGTGGTGCACCCTGGAGACCAGGAGGAAGGAATTGGTAGGCTCCCGCTTAGGCGGGCAGGGGAGAGCTTTAGGTACCTGGGGGTGCAGGTGGCCAGGGACTGGGGGACTCTTCACAAGCATAACTTCACCAGGCTTGTAGATCAGATGGAGGAAGAGTTCAAGAGGTGGGACATGCTGCCATTATCGTTGGCGGGGAGGGTACAGTCCGTCAAAATGACGGTGCTTCCGAGGTTCTTGTTCCTCTTTCAGTGCCTGCCCATCTTTATCCCCAGGGCCTTCTTTAGGAGAATGACTAGCAGTATTTTGAGCTTTGTGTGGGCACATGGGACTCCGAGAGTGAAGAGGGTGTTCCTGGAGCGAGGGAGGGATAGAGGCGGGCTGGCGCTGCCCAACCTTCTGGGGTACTATTGGGCAGCCAATGTGTCAATGGTGCGTAAATGGGTGATGGAGGGGGGAGGGGCGGCGTGGAAAAGTATGGAGATGGCGTCATGTAGAGGTACGAGCCTGGGTGCCGTGGTAACGGCACCGTTGCCGCTCTCCCCTAAGAGGTTTACCACGAGCCCGGTGGTGGCGGCCAGTGGAGACGGCATCGGGGGGAAACAGGGGGCTCGATGGAGGCTCCACTGGGTGGCAACCATCGGTTCATCCCGGGGAACAAGGATGGGGGATTTAGGGGTGGCAAAGGGCGGGCATCAGCAAATTGAGGGACGTGTTTATTGGCTGGAGGTTTGCGGGCCTGGGGGAACTGGAAGATAAATTTGGCCTTTCCGAAGGGAACATGTTCAGATACTTGCAGGTAAAGGCGTTTGCTAGGCGACAGGTAGAGGGATTCCCTCTGCTGCCGTCGCGGGGGACGATGGACAGAGTGCTTTCAGGGGCGTGGGTCGGAGAGGGGAAGGTGTCTGACATCTATAAGGTAATGCAGGAGGTGGAGGAGTTGTCAGTGGAGGAGCTGAAGGCTAAATGGGAGGAGGAACTTGGGGAGCAGATAGAGGACGGGGCTTGGGCGGATGCCTTGGAGAGAGTCAACTCTTCCTCCTCATGTGCGAGGCTTAGTCTCATCCAATTTAAGGTGCTGCACCGGGCCCACATGTCCGGGACTAGGATGAGTAGGTTCTTTGGGGGTGAGGACAGGTGCACCAGATGTTCGGGGAGTCCAGCGAACCAAGCCCATATGTTCTGGGCATGCCCAGCACTGGAAGAATTCTGAAAGGGGGTGGCGAGGACGGTGTCGAGGGTGGTTGGATCCAGGGTCAAACCAGGGTGGGGACTTGCGATTTTTGGAGTTGCGGTAGAGCCGGGAGTGCAGGAGGCGAAAGAGGCCGGTGTCCTGGCCTTTGCGTCCCTAGTAGCCCGACGAAGGATTCTGCTACAGTGGAAGGATGCAAGGCCCCCAAGTGTGGAGACCTGGATCAGTGACATGGCGGGATTTATAAAAATGGAAAGGGTCAAATTTGCCCTGAGAGGACCAATACAAGGGTTCTATAAACGATGGCAGCCTTTTCTGGACTTCCTGGCTCAAAGATAGGTATCTTGGTCAATAGCAGCAGCAACCCCGGGGGGGGGGGGTTCCTTATTGTAGTGTCTAGTCTGTAACTTTATATTGTGTTAATTTGCGTTGTTGTTAAAATGCTGTGTTGTTCATGGAGGTGGGGCGAATGTTTATGACTGTTAATATTATTGGTATTTTACTATGGTGCGTTATTGTTGTATAAATTCAAAATTTTTCAATAAAAATTATTTCAAAAAAAAGGTACGCTTTACTTGATTTTTGTAATAATTAACCAGGGCTCCCACTGAAAAACAGAACTCCATCTGAAAGCTCAGTGGGCAGACCTATTTAAGCCACGGGTTGTTGGCACCGTAACCTTCCGGGGTCCAAAACTTAACCACTGACAGGGCCGGCTCAAGGTATCGGCAACTCGGACAGTCGCCCGGGGCACCATGTGCTAGGGGCGCCGCGTAAAAGACTCGGGTACCGCGCATGCGCAGTTGGGCCGGTGCCAACCAGCGCATGCGCGGTGGCCGCCCTCCCTCAGGCCGCCCCGCACAAACATGGCGGATGGATCCAGGCTCGCAATCTGAAAATCCTCACACAGCCGCCAATCAGGAGTAATATTTAGTACCACCATATGAATTAGGAGTAGGTCACCCTTCGAGACTTCTCCCCCATTCAATACGATCATGGCTGATCTGATTGTAACCTCAACACCACATTCTCTACTCCTGATAAGCAAGTAGGTGTAAGGTTATCAAGAATCTAGCTGGCTCGGACTGCACGGTGGCGCAGTTGTTTGCACTGCTTCCTCACGGTAAACGTTCTGTATCATTTGTTCAGATCTTTGCCCACTCATTTAACCTGTCTATACCGTTTTGTAGCCTCGTGTTCTCTTCATAACTACTTTCCTACCTTTGTGTCATCAGCAAATTTAGCAACCATACCTTCAGCCTCTTCATTCAAGTCATTTATGTTTTTTTAAATTGGGGCTCCAGCACGGACCCCTGTGGCACTACCCACTCGTCACATTCTGCCAACCAGGAAAAGACCCATTCATGTCTGCCAATCCATGGCATTCACTCAGAATTCCACTTTTTGCACCTTTACTTTGCACTTTGAATAAATTGAACATTTTAGTACGGTTTCAATATATCTACAATCAAAGCAGTTTCTGCCTGACACATCCTGTCCTAGGCTCCCCAACCATCTGCTCCCCTTAATATTGTGAAACCCTTAATCAAATCAACGTTTAATCGTCTAAACTTCAGCGAATACAACCCTAGTTTGTGCGATCTCTCCTTGTCCATGTTTCATTCAAGTAAATTTCAAAATTTGTAGACGACATGAAACTTGGGAGCATTGTGAACTCTGGGGATTGCATTAAACTGCACCAGGACAGAGACAGATTGGTGGAATGAACAGACAAGCAGAAATGAAATTTAATGCAAAGAATGTGAAGTGATTGATTTTGGTGAGAACCTGGAAATACAACACAAAATAAAGGATAAAATTCTAATGGGGGCAGAGGAGGAGAGGGAGCTGGTTGCACATCTGCACAAACCATTGACGGTGACAGATTGAGAGCACAGTTAATAAAGTGTACAGCATCCTGGACTTTATTAATTGGGGCATAGAATACAAGAGCAATTATGTTAAATATGTACAAAATACTAAAATAAAAGCAAATAATACACCTGGAAATCTGAAATAAAAACAGAGAATGCTGGATAAACTAAGCAGGTTTGGAGAATCTATGGAGAAACAGAGAATGCTGGATAAACTAAGCAGGTTTGGAGAATCTATGGAGAAACAGAGAATGCTGGATAAACTAAGCAGGTTTGGAGAATCTATGGAGAAACAGAGAATGCTGGATAAACTAAGCAGGTTTGGAGAATCTATGAAGAAACAGAGTAAACGATTTGAGTCCATATAACCTACATGTTCTTTGGAAGGGTCATATGAACTTGAAATATTAACTGTGTTTCTTTCTCCACAGATGCTGTCAGACCTGCTGAGTTCATAAAATCCCTACAGTACAGGACGAGGCCATTTGGTCCATCAAGTCCACATCGACCCTTTGAAAGAACACCCTTACCTAGGCCCAATCCCAGTAACCCCACCTAACCTTTTGGACCCTCAGGGCAATTTATCATGGCCAATCCACCTAACCTGCACATCTTTGGACTGTGGGAGGAAACCGGAGCACCCGGAGGAAACCCACGCAGACACGGGGAGAACGTACAAACTCCACACAGGCAGTCACCTGAGGTCGGAATCAAACCTGGGTCCCTGGCGCTGTGAGGCAGCAGTGCTAACCACTGTGCCACTATTTTCTCTTTATAAAACACTAGTTCAGCCTCAACTAGAATATTGAGTCGAGTTCTGGGTGCCACACTTTAGGAAGGATGTGAAGGCATTTGAGAGAGAGTGCAAAAATGATTCATGCAAATGGTTCCAGAGATTAGGGGCTTCAGTTGCTGATACATTGAAGCAGTTGCAACCGTTCTCCTTAGGGAAGATGGAGAGGAGGTTTGATTAAGGTATTGAAACTCATGAGGGGTCAGAGAGGAAAGGTTGTTGCCATTAGGGACAGGCTAGAGAACAGGCTAGGAGATATCACACAATAATAGATAGGAAAGTAAGTGGTGAGGGGACATAAGGAGGTTACGAAAAGGTACAAGTGGGTTTAATGAGTGAGCAAAAGATGGGAAAATATGAAATTTCCCATTTCGTCAGGAAGAATAAGAAAGCTTATTATCTACATAGTGAAAAATTGCAGAGCTCCGAGCTGCAGGGGGATCTGGGTGCCCTAGTGCATAAATCACAAAAGGCGATTATACAAGTGAAACAAGTAATTGGGAAAGCCAATAGAATGTTATAATTTGAGGGTGGCGCAGTGGTTAGCACTGCTGCCTCACGGCACCCAAGACCCGGGTCACTGTCCATGTGGAGTTTACACATTTCCGCTATCACTGCCCGGGGGCGGGATTCCCGCTCTCTCTGCCCAGGGCCGGGATTCCCGCTCTCTCTGCCCAGGGCCGGGATTCCCGCTCTCTCTGCCCAGGGCCGGGATTCCCGCTCTCTCTGCCCAGGGCCGGGATTCCCGCTCTCGCTGCCCAGGGCCGGGATTCCCGCTCTCTCTCTCTGCCCAGGGCCAGGATTCCCGCTCTCGCTGCCCAGGGGCGGGATTCCCGCTCTCCTCTGCCCAGGGCCGGGATTCCCGCACTCTCTGCCCAGGGCCGGGATTCCCGCTCTCGCTGCCCAGGGCCGGGATTCCCGCACTCTCTGCCCAGGGCCGGGATTCCCGCTCTCGCTGCCCAGGGCCGGGATTCCCGCTCTCTCTGCCCAGGGGCGGGATTCCCGCTCTCGCTGCCCAGTGCCGGGATTCCCGCTCTCTCTCTCTGCCAAGGGCCGGGATTCCCGCTCTCTCTCGCTGCCAAGGGCCGGGATTCCCGCTCTCTCTGCCCAGGGCCGGGATTCCCGCTCTCTCTGCCCAGGGCCGGGATTCCCGCTCTCTCTGCCCAGGGCCGGGATTCCCGCTCTCGCTGCCCAGGATTCCCGCTCTCTCTGCCCAGGGCCGGGATTCCCGCTCTCGTTGCCCAGGGCCGGGATTCCCGCTCTCTCTCTGGCTAGGGCCGGGATTCCCGCTCTCTCTGCCCAGGGCCGGGATTCCCGCTCTCACTGCCCAGGGCCGGGATTCCCGCTCTCACTGCCCAGGGCCGGGATTCCCGCGCTCTCTCTGACGGGATTCCCGCTCTCTCTCTCTGGCGGGATTCCCGCTCTCCCTCTGGCGGGATTTCCGCTCTCTCTCTGGCGGGATTCCCGCTCTCTCTCTGGCGGGATTCCCGCTCTCTCTCTCTGACGGGATTCCCGCTCTCTCTCTCTGACGGGATTCCCGCTCTCTCTCTCTCTGGCGGGATTCCCGCTCTCTCTCTGCCCAGGGCCGGGATTCCCGCTCTCTCTCTCTGGTGGGATTACCCGCTCTCTCTCTCTGGCGGGATTCCCGCGCTCTCTCTGGCGGCATTCCCGCTCTCTCTCTCTGGCGGCATTCCCGCTCTCCCTCTGGCGGGATTCCCGCTCTCCCTCTGGCGGGATTCCCGCTCTCCCTCTGGCGGGATTCCCGCTCTCTCTGCCCAGGGGCAGGATTCCCGCTCTCTCTCGCTGCTCAGTGGCGGGATTCCCGCTCTCTGCCCAGGGGCAGGATTCCCACTCTCTCTCGCTGCCCAGTGGCGGGATTCCCGCTCTCTATGCCCAGGGGCAGGATTCCCGCTCTCTCTCGCTGCCCAGTGGTGGGATTCCCGCTCTCTCTCTGGTGGGATTCCCGCTCTCTCGCTGCCCAGGGGCGGGATTCCCGCTCTCTCTCGCTGCCCAGTGGTGGGATTCCCGCTCTCTCTCTGGCGGGATTCCCGCTCTCTCGCTGCCCAGGGGCGGGATTCCCGCTCTCTCTCGCTGCCCAGTGACGGGATTCCCGCTCTCTCTCTGGCGGGATTCCCGCTCTCTCACTGCCCAGGGGCAGGATTCCCGCTCTCTCTCTCTGTTTAGGGGCGGGATTCCTGCTCTCTCTCTGGCGGGACTCCCGCTCTCTCTCTCTGGCGGGATTCCCGCTCTCTCTCTCACTGCTGCCCAGGGGCGGGATTCCCGTTCTCTCTCTGGCGGGACTCCCGCTCTCTCTCTCTGGCGGGATTCCCGCTCTCTCTCTCACTGCTGCCCAGGGGCGGGATTCCCGCTCTCCCTCTGGCGGGATTCCCGCTCCCGGCGGGATTCCCACTCTCTCCCTCCCGCTCCCGGCGGGATTCCCGCTCTCTCTCTCTGACGGGATTCCCGCTCTCTCTCTCTCTGACGGGATTCCCGCTCTCTCTCTCTCTGGCGGCATTCCCACTCTCTCTGGCGGCATTCCCACTCTCTCTCTCTGGCGGCATTCCCGCTCTCCCTCTGGCGGGATTCCCGCTCTCCCTCTGGCGGGATTCCCGCTCTCTCTGCCCAGGGGCAGGATTCCCGCCCTCTCTCGCTGCCCAGTGGCGGGATTCCCGCTCTCTCTGCCAGGGGCAGGATTCCCGCTCTCTCTCGCTGCCCAGTGGCGGGATTCCCGCTCTCTATGCCCAGGGGCAGGATTCCCGCTCTCTCTCGCTGCCCAGTGGTGGGATTCCCGCTCTCTCTCTGGCGTGATTCCCGCTCTCTCGCTGCCCAGGGGCGGGATTCCCGCTCTCTCTCGCTGCCCAGTGACGGGATTCCCGCTCTCTCTCTGGCGGGATTCCCACTCTCTCTCTGGCTGGATTCCCGCTCTCTCTGGCGGGATTCCCGCTCTCTCGCTGCCCAGGGGCGGGATTCCCGCTCTCTCTCGCTGCCCAGTGACGGGATTCCCGCTCTCTCTCTGGCGGGATTCCCGCTCTCTCACTGCCCAGGGGCAGGATTCCCGCTCTCTCTCTCTGTTTAGGGGCGGGATTCCCGCTCTCTCTCTCTCTGGCGGGACTCCCGCTCTCTCTCTCTGGCGGGATTCCCGCTCTCTCTCTCACTGCTGCCCAGGGGCGGGATTCCCGTTCTCTCTCTGGCGGGACTCCTGCTCTCTCTCTCTGGCGGGATTCCCGCTCTCTCTCTCACTGCTGCCCAGGGGCGGGATTCCCGCTCTCTCTCACTGCTGCCCAGGGGCGGGATTCCCGCTCTCTCTCTAGCAGGATTCCCGCTCTCTCTTTGGCGGGATTCCCGCTCTCTCTCTCTGGCGGGATTCCCGCTCTCTCTCTCTGGCGGGATTCCCGCTCTCTCTCTCTAGCAGGATTCCCGCTCTCTCTCTAGCAGGATTCCCGCTCTCTCTCTGGCAGGATTCCCGCTCTCTCTCTGGCAGGATTCCCGCTCTCTCTCGCTGCCCAGTGGCGGGATACCCGCTCTCTCTCTCTGGCGGGATTCCCCGTCTCTCTCGCTGCCCAGGGACGGGATTCCCGCTCTCTCTCTGGCGGGATTCCCGCTCTCTCTCTCTCTGGCAGGATTCCCGCTCTCAATCTCTGGCGGGATTCCCGCTCTCAATCTCTGGCGGGATTCCCCGTCTCTCTCGCTGCCCAGGGACGGGATTCCCGCTCTCTCTCTGGCGGGATTCCCGCTCTCTCTCTGGCGGGATTCCCGCTCTCTCTCTCTCTGGCAGGATTCCCGCTCTCAATCTCTGGCGGGATTCCCGCTCTCAATCTCTGGCGGGATTCCCGCTCTCTCTCGCTGCCCAGGGTCGGGAAGCCCGCTCTCTCTCGCTGCCCAGGGGTGGGATTCCCGCTCTCTCTCTGGCGGGATTCCCGCTCTCGCTGCCCAGTGGCGGGATTCCCGCTCTCTCTCTGGCGGGATTCCGGCTCTCTCTCGCTGCCCAGTGGCGGGATTCCCGCTCTCTCTCGCTGCCCAGCGGCGCGATTCCCGCTCTCTCTCGCTGCCCAGTGGCGGGATTCCCGCTCTCTCTCGCTGCCCAGGGGCGGGATTCCCGCTCTCTCTCGCTGCCCAAGGCCGGGATTCCCGCTCTCTCTCGCTGCCCAGGGCCGGGATTCCCGCTCTCTCTCGCTGCCCAGGGCCGGGATTCCCGCTCTCTCTCTGACGGGATTCCCGCTCTCTCTCTCTCTGGCGGCATTCCCACTCTCTCTCTCTGGCGGCATTCCCGCTCTCCCTGTGGCGGGATTCCCGCTCTCCCTCTGGCGGGATTCCCGCTCTCTCTGCCCAGGGGTAGGATTCCCGCTCTCTCTCGCTGCCCAGTGGCGGGATTCCCGCTCTCTCTGCCCAAGGGCAGGATTCCCGCTCTCTCTCGCTGCCCAGTGGCGGGATTCCCGCTCTCTCTCGCTGCCCAGGGACGGGATTCCCGCTCTCTCTCGCTGCCCAGGGCCAGGATTCCCGCTCTCTCTCGCTGCCCAGGGCCGGGATTCCCGCTCTCTCTCTGGCGGGATTCCCGCTCTCTCTCTGGCGGGATTCCCGCTCTCGCTCTGGCGGGATTCCCGCTCTCTCGCTGCCCAATGGCGGGAATCCCGCTCTCTCTCTGGCGGGATTCCCGCTCTCTCTCTGGCAGGATACCCGCTCTCTCTCTGGCGGGATTCCCGCTCTCTCTCTGGCGGGATTCCCGCTCTCTCTGGCGGGATTCCCGCTCTCTCTCTCGCTGCCCAGTGGCGGGATTCCCGCTCTCTCTCGCTGCCCAGTGGCGGGATTCCCGCTCTCTCTCTGGCGGGATTCCCGCTCTCTCTCTGGCGGGATTCCCGCTCTCTCTCGCTGCCCAGTGGCGGGATTCCCGCTCTCTCTCGCTGCCCAGTGGCGGGATTCCCGCTCTCTCTCGCTGCCCAGGGGCGGGATTCCCGCTCTCTCTCTGGCGGGATTCCCGCTCTCTCTCTGGCGGGATTCCTGCTCTCTCTCTGGCGGGATTCCCGCTCTCTCTCTGGCGGGATTCCCGCTCTCTCTCTGGCGGGATTCCCGCTCTCGCTGCCCAGGGGCGGGATTCCCGCTCTCGCTGCCCAGTGGCGGGATTCCCGCTCTCTCTCTGGCGGGATTCCCGCTCTCTCTCTGGCAGGATTCCCGCTCTCGCTGCCCAGGGGCGGGATTCCCGCTCTCGCTGCCCAGTGGCGGGATTCCCGCTCTCTCTCTGGCGGGATTCCCGCTCTCTCTCACCGCTGCCCAGTGGCGGGATTCCCGCTCTCTCTCTGGCGGGATTCCCGCTCTCGCTGCCCAGTGGCGGGATTCCCGCTCTCTCTCTCACTGCTGCCCAGTGGCGGGATACCCGCTCTCTCTCTGGCAGGATTCCCGTTCTCTCTCTGGCGGGATTCCCGTTCTCTCTCTGGCGGGATTCCCGTTCTCTCTCTGGCGGGATTCCCGCTCTCGCTGCCCAGTGGCGGGATTCCCGCTCTCTCTCTGGCGGGATTCCCGCTCTCTCTCTCGCTGCCCAGTGGCGGGATTCCCGCTCTCTCTCTGGCGGGATTCCCGTTCTCTCTCTGGCGGGATTCCCGTTCTCTCTCTGGCGGGATTCCCGTTCTCTCTCTGGCGGGATTCCCGCTCGCTCTCTGGCGGGATTCCCGCTCTCTCTCTGGCGGGATTCCCGTTCTCTCTCTGGCGGGATTCCCGTTCTCTCTCTGGCGGGATTCCCGTCTCTCTCTGGCGGGATTCCCGCTCTCGCTGCCCAGTGGCGGGATTCTCGCTCTCTCTCTGGTGGGATTCCCGCTCTCTCTCTCGCTGCCCAGTGGCGGGATTCCCGCTCTCTCTCTGGCGGGATTCCCGCTCTCTCTCTCGCTGCCCAGTGGCGGGATTCCCGCTCTCTCTCTGGCGGGATTCCCGCTCTCTCTCTGGCGGGATTCCCGCTCTCTCTCTGGCGGGATTCCCGCTCTCTCTCTCTGGCGGGATTCCCGCTCTCTCTCGCTGCCCAGTGGCGGGATTCCCGCTCTCTCTCTCGCTGCCCAGGGGCGGGATTCCCGCTCTCTCTCTCGCTGCCCAGGGGCGGGATTCCTGCTCTCTCTCTGGCGGGATTCCCGCTCTCTCTCTGGCGGGATTCCCGCTCTCTCTCTCGCTGCCCAGGGGCGGGATTCCTGCTCTCTCTCTGGCGGGATTCCTGCTCTCTCTCTGGCGGGATTCCCGCTCTCTCTCTGGCGGGATTCCCGCTCTCTCTCGCTGCCCAGTGGCGGGATTCCCGCTCTCTCTCTCGCTGCCCAGGGGCGGGATTCCCGCTCTCTCTCTCGCTGCCCAGTGGCGGGATTCCTGCTCTCTCTCTGGCGGGATTCCCGCTCTCTCTCTGGCGGGATTCCCGCTCTCTCTCTCGCTGCCCAGGGGCGGGATTCCTGCTCTCTCTGGCGGGATTCCCGCTCTCTCTCTGGCGGGATTCCCGCTCTCTCTCTCGCTGCCCAGGGGCGGGATTCCTGCTCTCTCTCTGGCGGGATTCCCGCTCTCGCTGCCCAGTGGCGGGATTCCCGCTCTCTCTCTGGCGGGATTCCCGCTCTCTCTCTGGCGGGATTCCCGCTCTCTCTCTGGCGGGATTCCCGCTCTCTCTCTGGCGGGATTCCCGCTCTCTCTCTAACGGGATTCCCGCTCTCTCTCTAACGGGATTCCCGCTCTCTCTCTGGCGGGATTCCCGCTCTCTCTCTGGCGGGATTCCCGCTCTCTCTCTGGCGGGATTCCCGCTCTCGGTGCCCAGGGGCGGGATTCCCGCTCTCGGTGCCCAGGGGCGGGATTCCCGCTCTCTCTCGCTGCCCAGTGGCGGGATTCCCGCTCTCTCTCTGGCGGGATTCCCGCTCTCTCTCTGGCGGGATTCCCGCTCTCTCTCTGGCGGGATTCCCGCTCTCGGTGCCCAGGGGCGAGATTCCCGCTCTCGGTGCCCAGGGGCGGGATTCCCGCTCTCTCTCGCTGCCCAGTGGCGGGATTCCCGCTCTCTCTCTGGCGGGATTCCCGCTCTCTCTCGCTGCCCAGTGGCGGGATTCCCGCTCTCTCTCTGGCGGGATTCCCGCTCTCTCTCGCTGCCCAGTGGCGGGATTCCCGCTCTCTCTCGCTGCCCAGTGGCGGGATTCCCGCTCTCTCTCACCGCTGCCCAGTGGCGGGATTCCCGCTCTCTCTCTGGCGGGATTCCCGCTCTCGCTGCCCAGTGGCGGGATTCCCGCTCTCTCTCTCACTGCTGCCCAGTGGCGGGATACCCGCTCTCTCTCTGGCAGGATTCCCGTTCTCTCTCTGGCGGGATTCCCGTTCTCTCTCTGGCGGGATTCCCGTTCTCTCTCTGGCGGGATTCCCGCTCTCGCTGCCCAGTGGCGGGATTCCCGCTCTCTCTCTGGCGGGATTCCCGCTCTCTCTCTCGCTGCCCAGTGGCGGGATTCCCGCTCTCTCTCTGGCGGGATTCCCGTTCTCTCTCTGGCGGGATTCCCGTTCTCTCTCTGGCGGGATTCCCGTTCTCTCTCTGGCGGGATTCCCGCTCTCTCTCTGGCGGGATTCCCGCTCTCTCTCTGGCGGGATTCCCGTTCTCTCTCTGGCGGGATTCCCGTTCTCTCTCTGGCGGGATTCCCGTTCTCTCTCTGGCGGGATTCCCGCTCTCGCTGCCCAGTGGCGGGATTCTCGCTCTCTCTCTGGTGGGATTCCCGCTCTCTCTCCTCGCTGCCCAGTGGCGGGATTCCCGCTCTCTCTCTGGCGGGATTCCCGCTCTCTCTCTCGCTGCCCAGTGGCGGGATTCCCGCTCTCTCTCTGGCGGGATTCCCGCTCTCTCTCTGGCGGGATTCCCGCTCTCTCTCTGGCGGGATTCCCGCTCTCTCTCTCTGGCGGGATTCCCGCTCTCTCTCGCTGCCCAGTGGCGGGATTCCCGCTCTCTCTCTCGCTGCCCAGGGGCGGGATTCCCGCTCTCTCTCTCGCTGCCCAGGGGCGGGATTCCTGCTCTCTCTCTGG
Source organism: Scyliorhinus canicula (assembly GCF_902713615.1). NCBI lineage: Eukaryota > Metazoa > Chordata > Chondrichthyes > Carcharhiniformes > Scyliorhinidae > Scyliorhinus > Scyliorhinus canicula. Next base: position 1,916,238 of record NC_052154.1, on the reverse strand, counting down.
CGGGATTCCCGCTCTCTCTCTGGCGGGATTCCCGCTCTCTCTCTCGCTGCCCAGGGGCGGGATTCCTGCTCTCTCTCTGGCGGGATTCCTGCTCTCTCTCTGGCGGGATTCCCGCTCTCTCTCTGGCGGGATTCCCGCTCTCTCTCGCTGCCCAGTGGCGGGATTCCCGCTCTCTCTCTCGCTGCCCAGGGGCGGGATTCCCGCTCTCTCTCTCGCTGCCCAGTGGCGGGATTCCTGCTCTCTCTCTGGCGGGATTCCCGCTCTCTCTCTGGCGGGATTCCCGCTCTCTCTCTCGCTGCCCAGGGGCGGGATTCCTGCTCTCTCTGGCGGGATTCCCGCTCTCTCTCTGGCGGGATTCCCGCTCTCTCTCTCGCTGCCCAGGGGCGGGATTCCTGCTCTCTCTCTGGCGGGATTCCCGCTCTCGCTGCCCCGTGGCTGGATTCCCGCTCTCTCTCTGGCGGGATTCCCGCTCTCTCTCTGGCGGGATTCCCGCTCTCTCTCTGGCGGGATTCCCGCTCTCTCTCTGGCGGGATTCCCGCTCTCTCTCTAACGGGATTCCCGCTCTCTCTCTAACGGGATTCCCGCTCTCTCTCTGGCGGGATTCCCGCTCTCTCTCTGGCGGGATTCCCGCTCTCTCTCTGGCGGGATTCCCGCTCTCGGTGCCCAGGGGCGGGATTCCCGCTCTCGGTGCCCAGGGGCGGGATTCCCGCTCTCTCTCGCTGCCCAGTGGCGGGATTCCCGCTCTCTCTCTGGCGGGATTCCCGCTCTCTCTCTGGCGGGATTCCCGCTCTCTCTCTGGCGGGATTCCCGCTCTCGGTGCCCAGGGGCGAGATTCCCGCTCTCGGTGCCCAGGGGCGGGATTCCCGCTCTCTCTCGCTGCCCAGTGGCGGGATTCCCGCTCTCTCTCTGGCGGGATTCCCGCTCTCTCTCGCTGCCCAGTGGCGGGATTCCCGCTCTCTCTCTCGCTGCCCAGGGGCGGGATTCCCGCTCTCTCTCTCGCTGCCCAGTGGCGGGATTCCTGCTCTCTCTCTGGCGGGATTCCCGCTCTCTCTCTGGCGGGATTCCCGCTCTCTCTCTCGCTGCCCAGGGGCGGGATTCCTGCTCTCTCTGGCGGGATTCCCGCTCTCTCTCTGGCGGGATTCCCGCTCTCTCTCTCGCTGCCCAGGGGCGGGATTCCTGCTCTCTCTCTGGCGGGATTCCCGCTCTCGCTGCCCAGTGGCGGGATTCCCGCTCTCTCTCTGGCGGGATTCCCGCTCTCTCTCTGGCGGGATTCCCGCTCTCTCTCTGGCGGGATTCCCGCTCTCTCTCTGGCGGGATTCCCGCTCTCTCTCTAACGGGATTCCCGCTCTCTCTCTAGCGGGATTCCCGCTCTCTCTCTGGCGGGATTCCCGCTCTCTCTCTGGCGGGATTCCCGCTCTCTCTCTGGCGGGATTCCCGCTCTCGGTGCCCAGGGGCGGGATTCCCGCTCTCGGTGCCCAGGGGCGGGATTCCCGCTCTCTCTCGCTGCCCAGTGGCGGGATTCCCGCTCTCTCTCTGGCGGGATTCCCGCTCTCTCTCTGGCGGGATTCCCGCTCTCTCTCTGGCGGGATTCCCGCTCTCGGTGCCCAGGGGCGAGATTCCCGCTCTCGGTGCCCAGGGGCGGGATTCCCGCTCTCTCTCGCTGCCCAGTGGCGGGATTCCCGCTCTCTCTCTGGCGGGATTCCCGCTCTCTCTCGCTGCCCAGTGGCGGGATTCCCGCTCTCTCTCTGGCGGGATTCCCGCTCTCTCTCGCTGCCCAGTGGCGGGATTCCCGCTCTCTCTCGCTGCCCAGTGGCGGGATTCCCGCTCTCTCTCACCGCTGCCCAGTGGCGGGATTCCCGCTCTCTCTCTGGCGGGATTCCCGCTCTCGCTGCCCAGTGGCGGGATTCCCGCTCTCTCTCTCACTGCTGCCCAGTGGCGGGATACCCGCTCTCTCTCTGGCAGGATTCCCGTTCTCTCTCTGGCGGGATTCCCGTTCTCTCTCTGGCGGGATTCCCGTTCTCTCTCTGGCGGGATTCCCGCTCTCGCTGCCCAGTGGCGGGATTCCCGCTCTCTCTCTGGCGGGATTCCCGCTCTCTCTCTCGCTGCCCAGTGGCGGGATTCCCGCTCTCTCTCTGGCGGGATTCCCGTTCTCTCTCTGGCGGGATTCCCGTTCTCTCTCTGGCGGGATTCCCGTTCTCTCTCTGGCGGGATTCCCGCTCTCTCTCTGGCGGGATTCCCGCTCTCTCTCTGGCGGGATTCCCGTTCTCTCTCTGGCGGGATTCCCGTTCTCTCTCTGGCGGGATTCCCGTTCTCTCTCTGGCGGGATTCCCGCTCTCGCTGCCCAGTGGCGGGATTCTCGCTCTCTCTCTGGTGGGATTCCCGCTCTCTCTCTCGCTGCCCAGTGGCGGGATTCCCGCTCTCTCTCTGGCGGGATTCCCGCTCTCTCTCTCGCTGCCCAGTGGCGGGATTCCCGCTCTCTCTCTGGCGGGATTCCCGCTCTCTCTCTGGCGGGATTCCCGCTCTCTCTCTGGCGGGATTCCCGCTCTCTCTCTCTGGCGGGATTCCCGCTCTCTCTCGCTGCCCAGTGGCGGGATTCCCGCTCTCTCTCTCGCTGCCCAGGGGCGGGATTCCCGCTCTCTCTCTCGCTGCCCAGGGGCGGGATTCCTGCTCTCTCTCTGGCGGGATTCCCGCTCTCTCTCTGGCGGGATTCCCGCTCTCTCTCTCGCTGCCCAGGGGCGGGATTCCTGCTCTCTCTCTGGCGGGATTCCTGCTCTCTCTCTGGCGGGATTCCCGCTCTCTCTCTGGCGGGATTCCCGCTCTCTCTCGCTGCCCAGTGGCGGGATTCCCGCTCTCTCTCTCGCTGCCCAGGGGCGGGATTCCCGCTCTCTCTCTCGCTGCCCAGTGGCGGGATTCCTGCTCTCTCTCTGGCGGGATTCCCGCTCTCTCTCTGGCGGGATTCCCGCTCTCTCTCTCGCTGCCCAGGGGCGGGATTCCTGCTCTCTCTGGCGGGATTCCCGCTCTCTCTCTGGCGGGATTCCCGCTCTCTCTCTCGCTGCCCAGGGGCGGGATTCCTGCTCTCTCTCTGGCGGGATTCCCGCTCTCGCTGCCCAGTGGCGGGATTCCCGCTCTCTCTCTGGCGGGATTCCCGCTCTCTCTCTGGCGGGATTCCCGCTCTCTCTCTGGCGGGATTCCCGCTCTCTCTCTGGCGGATTCCCGCTCTCTCTCTAACGGGATTCCCGCTCTCTCTCTAACGGGATTCCCGCTCTCTCTCTGGCGGGATTCCCGCTCTCTCTCTGGCGGGATTCCCGCTCTCTCTCTGGCGGGATTCCCGCTCTCGGTGCCCAGGGGCGGGATTCCCGCTCTCGGTGCCCAGGGGCGGGATTCCCGCTCTCTCTCGCTGCCCAGTGGCGGGATTCCCGCTCTCTCTCTGGCGGGATTCCCGCTCTCTCTCTGGCGGGATTCCCGCTCTCTCTCTGGCGGGATTCCCGCTCTCGGTGCCCAGGGGCGAGATTCCCGCTCTCGGTGCCCAGGGGCGGGATTCCCGCTCTCTCTCGCTGCCCAGTGGCGGGATTCCCGCTCTCTCTCTGGCGGGATTCCCGCTCTCTCTCGCTGCCCAGTGGCGGGATTCCCGCTCTCTCTCTGGCGGGATTCCCGCTCTCTCTCGCTGCCCAGTGGCGGGATTCCCGCTCTCTCTCGCTGCCCAGTGGCGGGATTCCCGCTCTCTCTCACCGCTGCCCAGTGGCGGGATTCCCGCTCTCTCTCTGGCGGGATTCCCGCTCTCGCTGCCCAGTGGCGGGATTCCCGCTCTCTCTCTCACTGCTGCCCAGTGGCGGGATACCCGCTCTCTCTCTGGCAGGATTCCCGTTCTCTCTCTGGCGGGATTCCCGTTCTCTCTCTGGCGGGATTCCCGTTCTCTCTCTGGCGGGATTCCCGCTCTCGCTGCCCAGTGGCGGGATTCCCGCTCTCTCTCTGGCGGGATTCCCGCTCTCTCTCTCGCTGCCCAGTGGCGGGATTCCCGCTCTCTCTCTGGCGGGATTCCCGTTCTCTCTCTGGCGGGATTCCCGTTCTCTCTCTGGCGGGATTCCCGTTCTCTCTCTGGCGGGATTCCCGCTCTCTCTCTGGCGGGATTCCCGCTCTCTCTCTGGCGGGATTCCCGTTCTCTCTCTGGCGGGATTCCCGTTCTCTCTCTGGCGGGATTCCCGTTCTCTCTCTGGCGGGATTCCCGCTCTCGCTGCCCAGTGGCGGGATTCTCGCTCTCTCTCTGGTGGGATTCCCGCTCTCTCTCTCGCTGCCCAGTGGCGGGATTCCCGCTCTCTCTCTGGCGGGATTCCCGCTCTCTCTCTCGCTGCCCAGTGGCGGGATTCCCGCTCTCTCTCTGGCGGGATTCCCGCTCTCTCTCTGGCGGGATTCCCGCTCTCTCTCTGGCGGGATTCCCGCTCTCTCTCTCTGGCGGGATTCCCGCTCTCTCTCGCTGCCCAGTGGCGGGATTCCCGCTCTCTCTCTCGCTGCCCAGGGGCGGGATTCCCGCTCTCTCTCTCGCTGCCCAGGGGCGGGATTCCTGCTCTCTCTCTGGCGGGATTCCCGCTCTCTCTCTGGCGGGATTCCCGCTCTCTCTCTCGCTGCCCAGGGGCGGGATTCCTGCTCTCTCTCTGGCGGGATTCCTGCTCTCTCTCTGGCGGGATTCCCGCTCTCTCTCTGGCGGGATTCCCGCTCTCTCTCGCTGCCCAGTGGCGGGATTCCCGCTCTCTCTCTCGCTGCCCAGGGGCGGGATTCCCGCTCTCTCTCTCGCTGCCCAGTGGCGGGATTCCTGCTCTCTCTCTGGCGGGATTCCCGCTCTCTCTCTGGCGGGATTCCCGCTCTCTCTCTCGCTGCCCAGGGGCGGGATTCCTGCTCTCTCTGGCGGGATTCCCGCTCTCTCTCTGGCGGGATTCCCGCTCTCTCTCTCGCTGCCCAGGGGCGGGCTTCCTGCTCTCTCTCTGGCGGGATTCCCGCTCTCGCTGCCCAGTGGCGGGATTCCCGCTCTCTCTCTGGCGGGATTCCCGCTCTCTCTCTGGCGGGATTCCCGCTCTCTCTCTGGCGGGATTCCCGCTCTCTCTCTGGCGGGATTCCCGCTCTCTCTCTAACGGGATTCCCGCTCTCTCTCTAGCGGGATTCCCGCTCTCTCTCTGGCGGGATTCCCGCTCTCTCTCTGGCGGGATTCCCGCTCTCTCTCTGGCGGGATTCCCGCTCTCGGTGCCCAGGGGCGGGATTCCCGCTCTCGCTGCCCAGGGGCGGGATTCCCGCTCTCTCTCGCTGCCCAGTGGCGGGATTCCCGCTCTCTCTCTGGCGGGATTCCCGCTCTCTCTCTGGCGGGATTCCCGCTCTCTCTCTGGCGGGATTCCCGCTCTCGGTGCCCAGGGGCGAGATTCCCGCTCTCGGTGCCCAGGGGCGGGATTCCCGCTCTCTCTCGCTGCCCAGTGGCGGGATTCCCGCTCTCTCTCTGGCGGGATTCCCGCTCTCTCTCGCTGCCCAGTGGCGGGATTCCCGCTCTCTCTCTGGCGGGATTCCCGCTCTCTCTCGCTGCCCAGTGGCGGGATTCCCGCTCTCTCTCTCGCTGCCCAGTGGCGGGATTCCCGCTCTCTCTCTCGCTGCCCAGTGGCGGGATTCCCGCTCTCTCTCTCGCTGCCCAGTGGCGGGATTCCCGCTCTCTCTCTCGCTGCCCAGGGGCGGGATTCCCGCTCTCTCTCTGGCGGGATTCCCGCTCTCTCTCACCGCTGCCCAGCACCAGGCCTCCCACGAGTCGGGCCTCCCGCCGCCGCCGCTCCGTCATCTTCACCGGCTCCGTCCCCTCACATCGCTGCTGCTGCCGCCCGCTGCCTCTGGCCGCTGGGCCTCTGTCCACCTCATGGCCACCGAGCTTGTGGGTCTCCCGCCGGCGGCTGCAATTTAAAATCCGGCCCGAATCCCGGGCTCTCCGCCGCGGAATCGCCGCTCTGCCAGCAACATGGCGGCCCGGCTGCGGAGGGCGGCTCCAACTGAGCATGCGCAGGACCGGCTGCCGGCTCCAACTGAGCCTGCGCGGGGCCAGCTGCCGGCTCCAACTGAGCATGCGCAGGACCGGCTGCCGGCTCCAACTGAGCCTGCGCAGGGGCAGCTGCCGGCTTCAACTGAGCATGCGCAGGGCCGGTTGCCGGCTCCAACTGAACCTGCGCAGGGCCGGTTGCCGGCTCCAACTGAACCTGCGCAGGGCCGGCTCCAACTGAGCCTGCGCAGGGCCGGCTGCAACTGAGCCTGCGCAGGGCTGCCGGCCAATCACCACTCAGATCCAGTCCCTGAGGAACGGCAGTGCTGCCATCTTTCATACTGGCATCTTTCATACTGGCATTTCCTGCAGGTTACCTGAATACCTTACGCTGCCTGCGAAATACAGACCATAGCAAAAACAGAAAATGCAGCATCTCAGCAGAAAAACAGAATTAATGTTTCAGATCTAATTGAACCTTCTGCCCAAGCCATGGTCCAGTGGCTCCTCCTCCACCTCTATCCTTCCACCTCTATATCAGCAGAAACCTCCATTACTCTTCTCATTGGTTTATCCAGCTTCAACATAACAAAATAAATGAACAAAGACTTGCAATTATTTTTACCACCTTTGGAACCTCAACCTTTTACAATTCACATCTGCAAATCCTGACTCCAAGGAAGTGGTGATGGAGGCAAAACAAAAGGTTTAATTCACACAACCTGACTTATAATAATTATAATAATCTTTATTGTCACAAGTAGTCTTACATTTACACTGCAATGAAGTTACTGTGAAAAGCCCCTAGTCGCCACATTCCAGCGCCTGTTCGGGTACACTGAGGGAGAATTCAGGATGTCCAATTCACCGAACAGCACCTCTTTATGGGAGGAAACCGGAGCCCCCGGAGGAAACACGCGCAGACACGGGGAGAACGTGCAGACTCCACACAGACAGTGACCCAAGCCGGGAATTGAACCTGGGACCCTGGAGCTGTGAAGCAGCAGTGCTAACCACTGTGCTACTGTGACGCCCAAATACAACTCCACTCCCCAAAGAGTCTCCCACCCGAACAACATCCGGGTCGGGGTTTTCATGTCTGCTGGGCTCCTCTTGTTAAGGGAAAGCCTCGCCCCCTTACCGGGGAAGCTCGTCCGAGGTCATGCAGATGACATAGAGATAGCTAGGAAAGTAAAAGGTAGATCACCATAGACCCAGATGACCATAGGCTGCTTTCTTGTTTGAGAAGGGAGAGCTGGCTGGTGGTGATTTAACCTGAGGGTCACCACACCTCAGGCAAGGGACAGAAGGCAGAGCCTTCATGAATAACTTCAGTCAGTACAGAAATTGAACCCCCGCTGCTGGCCTTGCTCTGAATCACAAATCAGCCAAGTGAGATAACTGGCCCGAGATAGGAAAGGTAATTGTGAAGAGGACATAAGGAGTTTGCAGATGGATATTGCTGGATTGAGTGAGTGGGTAAAAGTCTGGCAGATGGAGTATAATGTAAGAAAATGAAATTGTTCAGTGTGGCAGGAAGAATAAAAAAGTAGAGTATTACTGAATCGGAGAGCAACTGCTGAATTCTGAGGTGCAGAGGGATCTAGGTGTCGTAGTGCATGAGCTAGTTTTCAGGTGCAGCATGTAACCAAGATGGCTTATTTGAGAAGGGATGTAGGTCCATTCGAGGCAGTTCAGAGGAGCTTGATTAGATTGATTCCAGAGATGAGAGATTGAGCAGTTTAGACCTATACTCTCTTGAGTTTAGAAGAATGAGAGGAGTCTGATTGAGGTATATAAAATGATTAACGGTATTGATAAAGTAGACGTGGAGCAAACGCTTCCTCTTCTGGACATTCTAGAACGAGAGGTCATAGTCTCAGGATTAGGGTTGGCAGATTTAAAACCGAGATGATGAGAAATTATTTCTCTCAAAGGGTCATGAATCTGTGACATTTACTCCCCCAAAGTGCGGTGGGTGCCAGGGCTAAAGATCTGGCTTTTAAAGCAGACCAAGGCAGGCCAGCAGCGCAGTTCAATCTCCAAACAGGCGCTGGAATGTGGCGACTAGGGGCTTTTCACAGTAATTTCATTTGAAGCCTACTTGTGACAATAAGCGATTTTCAATTCAGTTTTCACATTGAGTGTATTTGAGGAGGAGATAGACAGATTTTTAATTAGTAATGGGGGTTGAAGAGTTATGGAGAACGGGCTGGAAAGGCCGAGAGACAATCAAGTGATCGTATTGAATGGAGGAGCGGACTTGGGGGCTGAATTGGCTACTTCTGCTCTTAGTTCTTATGACATATTTTCATGTCAGGATGGTGTGTGGCTTGGAGGGGAACTTCAGGATAGTGGTGTCCCCGTGTTCCTTCTGCCCTTGTCCTTCTAGATGAGGACACAGTTGGCTTGAGTGGACTGGGAAAGGAGTTATCAGAAAAGACAGTTTAAGGGCAGCATGGTGGCCTAGTGGTTAGCACAACTGCCTCACGGTGCTGAGATCCCAGGTTCGATCCCGGCTCTGGGTCACTGTCCGTGTGGAGTTTGCACATTCTCCCCGTGTCTGCGTGGGTTTCGCCCCTTTGATATGTTTTGGAAAATCTAAATAAAAATTATTTTTTTTAAAAAGTTACAGTGCAGAAAGAGGCCATTCGGCCCATCAAGTCTGCACCGGCTCTTGGAAAGAGCACCCTACCCAAGCCCACATCTCCACCCTATCCCCATAACCCAGTAACCCCACCCACACTCAGGGCAATTTATCATGGCCAATCCACCTAACCTGCACATCTTTGGACTCTGGGAGGAAACCAGAGGAAACCCACGCACACACGGGGAGAACGTGCAGACTCAGTTATAAAGATACTTCATGACTCACAACAAAGATATATCCCAGTGAGGAAGGATTCTAGGAAGGGGATGAATCAACCATGGTTCACTAAAGGGGCTGGTTAGCACACTGGGCTAAATCTCTGGCTTTTAAGACAGACCAGCAGCACAGTTATATTCTTGTACCAGCCTCCCTGAACAGGCACCGGAATGTGGCGAGTGGGGGCTTTTCACAGTAACGTCATTGAAGCCTACTTGTGACAGTAAGCGATTTTCATTTTCATTTCAAGAGGTGCAACATGTAACCAAGACTGCCAAGGTCAGATCCTTGAACAACACCATAGGAAACAGAGTGGGAGCTGAAAGAGAAGCCATGTGATACTCTGGCTACAACGAGATAGATAAGAATGGACACAGGCTAATGCAGTTGTACCCAGTTGGATGAGCAGCTGAGAGATTCACACTAGCCGGAAGAGTTGAACAGGCTAGCTCTCTTTTCTGTGGAAGAGAGGAAGTTGAGACTGGTCTAATAGAGGTCTTTAAAATTATGAAGAGGTTTGATAGAAGCAAAAGGAAGTAAGGGGAAAAGTGCAAGGCAGAGAAGACATAGTCAAAAATCTAAAAGGGCGACAGTACAAGGTACAGTGACTGAGGGGAGCTCAGTGAATAGGCCCAGTAATAACAAAAGGAATAAAACTGGAGATGTTAAGATTCAAAACAGAGGTAAAAAAACCAACATAAGTGTACTTTACCTGAATGCTCGTAGTATTCGGAATAAAGTAAATGAGTTGATGGCACAAATCATCGTAAATGACTATGATTTAGTGGCCATTACTGAAACATGGTTAAAGGATGGTCACGACTGGGAGTTAAATATCCGAGGGTATCAAACTATTCGGAAGGACAGAGTGGATGGTAAGGGAGGTGGTGTTGCTCTGTTATTTAAGGATGACATCCAGGCAATAGTAAGGGATGACATCGGTGCTATGGAGGATAAGGTTGAATCCATTTGGGTGGAAATCAGGAATAGTAAGGCGAAAAAGTCACTGATAGGAGTAGTCTATCGGCCACCAAATAGTAACGTTATGGTGGGGCAGGCAATAAACAAAGAAATAACTGATGCATGTAGAAATGGTACAGCAGTTATCATGGGGGATTTTAATCTACATGTCGATTGGTTTAACCAGGTCGGTCAAGGCAACCTTGAGGAGGAGTTTATAGAATGTATCCGCGATAGTTTCCTAGAACAGTATGTAATGGAACCTACGAGGGAACAAGCGGTCCTAGATCTTGTCCTGTGTAATGAGACAGGATTGATTCATGATCTCATAGTTAGGGATCCTCTCGGAAGGAGCGATCACAATATGGTGGAATTTAAAATACAGATGGAGGGTGAGAAAGTAAAATCAAATACTAGTGTTTTGTGTTTAAACAAAGGAGATTACAAGGGGATGAGAGAAGAACTAGCTAAGGTAGACTGGGAGCTAAGACTTTATGGTGGAACAGTTGAGGAACAGTGGAGAACCTTCCAAGCGATTTTTCACAGTGCTCAGCAAAGGTTTATACCAACAAAAAGGAAGGACAGAAGAAAGAGGGAAAATCGACTGTGGATATCTAAGGAAATAAGGGAGAGTATCAAATTGAAGGAAAAAGCATATAAAGTGGCAAAGATTGCTGGGAGATTAGAGGACTGGGAAATCTTTAGGGGGCAACAGAAAGCTACTAAAAAAGCTATAAAGAAGAGTAAGATAGAGTATGAGAGTAAACTTGCTCTGAATATAAAAACAGACAGTAAAAGTTTTTACAAATATATAAGACAAAAAAGAGTGGCTAAGGTAAATATTGGTCCTTTAGAGGATGAGAAGGGAGTTTTAATAATGGGAAATGAGGAAATGGCTGAGGAACTGAACAGGTTTTTTGGGTCGGTCTTCACAGTGGAAGACACAAATAACATGCCAGCGACTGATAGAAATGAGGCTATGACAGGTGAGGACCTTGAGAGGATTGTTATCACTAAGGAGGGAGTGATGGGCAAGCTAATGGGGCTAAAGGTAGACAAGTCTCCTGGCCCTGATGGAATGCATCCCAGAGTGATAAAAGAGATGGCTAGGGAAATTGCAGATGCACTAGTGATAATTACCGAAATTCATTAGACTCTGGGGTGGTCCCGGTGAATTGGAAATTAGCAAACGTGACGCCACTGTTTAAAAAAGGAGGTAGGCAGAAAGCAGGAAATTATAGGCCAGTGAGCTTAACTTCGGTAGTAGGGAAGATGCTGGAATCTATCATCAAGGAAGAAATTGCGAGGCATCTGGATAGAAATTGTCCCATTGGGCAGACGCAGCATGGGTTCGTAAAGCGCAGGTCATGCCTAACTAATTTAGTGGAATTTTTTGAGGACATTACCAGTGCAGTAGATAATGGGGAGCCGATGGATGTGGTATATCTGGATTTCCAGAAAGCCTTTGACAAGGTGCCACACAAAAGGTTGCTGCATAAGATAAAGATGCATGGCATTAAGGGTAAAGTAGTAGCATGGATAGAGGATTGGTTAATTAATAGAAAGCAAAGAGTTGGGATAAATGGGTGTTTCTCTGGTTGGCAATCAGTAGCTAGTGGTGTCCCTCAGGGATCCGTGTTGGGCCCACAATTGTTCACAATTTACATAGATGATTTGGAGTTGGGGACCAAGGGCAATGTGTCCAAGTTTGCAGATGACACTAAGATGAGTGGTAAAGCGAAAAGTGCAGAGGATACTGGAAGTCTGCAGAGGGATTTGGATAGGTTAAGTGAATGGGCTAGGGTCTGACAGATGGAATACAATGTTGACAAATGTGAGGTTATCCATTTTGGTAGGAATAACAGCAAACGGGATTATTATTTAAACGATAAAATATTAAAGCATGCCGCTGTGCAGAGAGACCTGGGTGTGCTAGTGCATGAGTCACAGGAAGTTGGTTTGCAGGTGCAACAGGTGATTAAGAAGGCAAATGGAATTTTGTCCTTCATTGCTAGAGGGATGGAGTTTAAGGGCAGCAGGGTAGCATGGTGGTTAGCATAAATGCTTCACAGCTCCAGGGTCCCAGGTTCGATTCCCTGCTGGGTCACTGTCTGTGTGGAGTCTGCACGTCCTCCCCCTGTGTGCGTGGGTTTCCTCCGGGTGCTCCGGTTTCCTCCCACAGTCCAAAGATGTGCGGGTTAGGTGGATTGGCCATACTAAATTGCCCGTAGTGTCCTAATAAAAGTAAGGTTAAGGGGGGGTTGTTGGGTTACGGGTATAGGGTGGATACGTGGGTTTGAGTGGGGTGATCATGGCTCGGCACAACATTGAGGGCCGAAGGGCCTGTTCTGTGCTGTACTGTTCTATGTTCTATGTTCTAAGACTAGGGAGGTTATGTTGCAATTGTATAAGGTGTTAGTGCGGCCACACCTGGAGTATTGTGTTCAGTTTTGGTCTCCTTACTTGAGAAAGGACGTACTGGCGCTGGAGGGTGTGCAGAGGAGATTCACTAGGTTCATCCCAGAGCTGAAGGGGTTGGATTATGAGGAGAGGTTGAGTAGACTGGGACTGTACTCGTTGGAATTTAGAAGGATGAGGGGGGATCTTATAGAAACATTTAAAATTATGAAGGGAATAGATAGGATAGATGCGGGCAGGTTGTTTCCACTGGCGGGTGACAGCAGAACTAGGGGACATAGCCTCAAAATAAGGGGAAGTAGATTTAGGACTGAGTTTAGGAGGAACTTCTTCACCCAAAGGGTTGTGAATCTATGGAATTCCTTGCCCAGTGAAGCAGTTGAGGCTCCTTCATTACATGTTTTTAAGGTAAAGATAGATAGTTTTTTGAAGAATAAAGGGGTTAAGGGTTATGGTGTTCGGGCCGGAAAGTGGAGCTGAGTCCACAAAAGATCAGCCATGATCTAATTGAATGGCGGAGCAGGCTCGAGGGGCCAGATGGCCTACTCCTGCTCCTAGTTCTTATGTTCTTATGATAGGGTAGATTTGGAGAATATGTTTCCACTTGTGGGACAGACCAGAACTAAGAGCAACAGTATAAGATAGTTACTAATAAATAAGGATTTCAGGAGAAACGTCTTTACCATCTGGATTTTTACCATTTGGAGTAGTTCAGGTGAGTAACAGAAATACATTTCAGAGGAAGGTTGACAAACAGATGGGGTAGGAAGGAGTGGAAAGTTATGTCAATAGGGTGAAATGAAGTAGGGTGGTGGTGGTGGTGGGGGGAGGATTATGTGGAGCAGAAATACTGGTACAGATCCGATGGACAGAGTGGCCTGTTTCTGTGGTGTAAAGACAATGGGCAAAGTGTGATTGTTCAACTCAACAAATCAGCACCAGTCACACCGGCACCTCCTGAAATTACCGGCAAACACATTCCCCAAAGAAACCACGGACATCAACGTTTTAAACCCTAAATTCCAAACATTTTGGAGGAAAACTTTGTATAGTGTTATGGGAGGAGGGGCAATGGGGATACAGAGGAGTCTTCACTGGGCTCACTGGGAGTGAAGGGGAGTGACTCTGAGTGAGGGAGTGAGAGGAGCTGACTCCTCACTCTGCTCCCTAGGAGAGGAATGAGTGTAAAAGGAGTGAGTCTGAGTGAGGAGGGAATGGGGGAAGGGGAGTGAGTACAAAAGGAGTGAGTCTGAGTGAGGAGGGAATGGGGGAAGGGGAGTGAGTATAAAAGGAGTGAGTCTGAGTGAGGAGGGAATGGGGGAAGGGGAGTGAGTATAAAAGGAGTGAGTCTGAGTGAGGAGGGAATGGGGGAAGGGGAGTGAGTATAAAAGGAGTGAGTCTGAGTGAGGGAGTGAGAGGAGCTGACTCCTCACTCTGCTCCCTAGGAGAGGAATGAGTGTAAAAGGAGTGAGTCTGAGTGAGGAGGAAATGGGGAAGGGGAGTGAGTATAAAAGGAGTGACTCTGAGTGAGGGAGTGAGAAGAGCGACTCTCTGCGGGGGGGAGGGAGTGAGTATAAAATTTTTGGAGTGACTGGTCGGCGCCCCCGGGCCAAAAGGCACCGCTGGGATTCGAACCCAGGGTCTCCTGTTTACTAGACAGGCGCTTTAACCAACTAAGCCACGGCGCCGCCGACTCAGCCTCCGGAATAGCTGCTTCTAGACTCGGTGCGCCTGCGCACTTGCACTCCACTCCCACCGCCGGCATTGCGCCTGCGCACTCCACTCCCACCCGCCGGCATCGCGCCTGTGCACTCTACGCCCACCGCCGGCATCGCGCCTGCGCACTGACCCTGACCGCAACCGTGGATAATGGGGGAGGGGCAACGTGGAGGGGGCGGGGCAATGTGGAGGGGGACAATGGGGATAATGGGGGAGGGGCAATGTGGAGGGGGAGGGGCAATGGGGATAATGGGGGAGGGGCAATGTGGAGGGGGAGGGGCAATGGGGATAATGGGGGAGGGGCAATGTGGAGGGGAGAGGGAATATGGATAATGGGAGGGGCAATGTGGAGGGGGAGGGGCAATATCGATAATGGGGAGGGGCAATGGGGAGGGGGAGTGGTAATGAGGAGGGGCAATGGGGATAATGGGGAGGGGCAATGAGATAATGGGGGAGGGGCAATGTGGAGAAGGAGGGGCAATGGGGATAATGGGGAGGGGTAATGGGGATAATGGGGAGGGAAAATGGGGATAATGAGGAGGGGCAATGGGGATAATGGGGAGGGACAATGGGGATAATGGGGAGGGACAATGGGGATAATGGGGAGGGGCAATGGGGATAATGGGAGAGGGGAGGGTCAATGGGGATAATGGAGAGGGGCAATGGGATAATGGGGAGGGACAATGGGGATAATGGGGAGGGACAATGGGGATAATGGGGAGGGGTAATGGGGAGGGGCAATGGGGATAATGGGAGAGGGGAGGGTCAATGGGGATAATGGAGAGGGGCAATGGGATAATGGGGAGGGGCAATGTGGAGGGGAGGGGCAATGGGGATAATGGGGGAGGGGCAATGTGGAGGGGGAGGGGCAATGGGGATAATGGGGAGGGGCAATGGGGATAATGGGGAGGGGCAATGTGATGGGGAGGGGAAATGGGGATAATGGGGAGGGGCAATGGGATAATGGGGAGGGGCAATGTGGAGGTGAGGGGCAATGGGGATAATGGGGAGGGGCAATGTGGAGGGGGAGGGGTAATGGGGATAATGGGGAGGGGCAATGTGATGGGGAGGGGCAATGGGGATAATGGAGAGGGACCATGTGGATAGTGGGGGTGGGGCAATGTGGAGAAGGTGGGGCAATGGGGATAATGGGGAGGGGCAATTGGATAATGGGGAGGGGCAATGGGGATAATGAGGAGGGGCAATGGGGGTAATGGGGAGGGGCAATGGGATAATGGGGAGGGGCAATGGGGATAATGGGGAGGGGCAATGGGATAATGGGGAGGGGCAATGTGGAGAAGGAGGGGCAATGGGGATAATGGGGAGGGAAAATGGGGATAATGAGGAGGGGCAATGGGGATAATGGGGAGGTGCAATGGGATAATGGGGAGGGGAAATGGGGATAATGAGGAGGGGCAATGGAGAGGGGAAGGGGCAATGGGGATAATGGGAGAGGGGAGGGGCAGTGGGGATAATGGGGAGGGGCAATGGGGATAATGGGGGAGGGGCAATGGAGAGGGGAGGGGCAGTGGGGATAATGGGGAGGGGCAATGGGGATAATAGGGGAGAGGCAATGTGGAGGGAAGGGGCAATGGGGATAATGGGGGTGGGGCAATGTGGATAATGGGGAGGGGCAATGTGGAGGGAAGGGGCAATGGGGATAATGGGGGTGGGGCAATGGGGATAATGGGGGAGGGGCAATGTGGATAATGGGGAGGGGCAATGTGGAGGGGGAGGGGCAATGGGCATAATGGGGAGGGGCAATGTGGAGGAGGGGCAATGGGGATAATGGGGAGGGGCAATGTGGAAGGGAGGGGCAATGGGGAGAATGGGGAGGGGCAATGGGGAGAATGGGAAGGGGCAATGTGGAGGGGGAGGGGCAATGGGGTAATGGGGAGGGGCAATGGGGATAGTAGGGGAGGGGCAATGTCGAGGGAAGGGGCAATGGGGATAATGGGGGTGGGGCAATGTGGAGGGGCAATGGGCATAATGGGGAGGGGCAATGTGGAGGGGGAGGGGCAACGGGGTAATTGGGAGGGGCAATGGGGATAATGGGGAGGGGCAATGGGGATAATGGGGAGGGGCAATGGGGATAATGGGGAGGGGCAATGTGGAGGGGGAAGGGCAACGGGGTAATGGGGAGGGGCAATGGGGACACCTGCTGAAACCTGTGAGTTTGGCAGCGTGCTTAACGAGACTGTGCGAGACAGTTTTGTCTGCGGTGTTCGAGATCCGGCAACTCACTGCAAACCTTTGGCTGAGAGCCACCTGGATGGCAACGAGCGGTGAGATCGCCATCCCCCGGGAGAGCGCAGAGCAGGCCATCCAGGAACTCCAGGGCATCACTGTCTCAAATTTAGGCCATGACCGGAGAAAATGGCCCTCCGACGATGGGGTAAACTCTGTAGAGAAGCTGGCGTCTGCCGCAGAGACACCCAAAAGCCACCGTGAATTTTCCCCCGAGATTAAGGGCTGGTTGTCAACCACATGCCGGCACCAACCAGTCATCGAGACTGGACAGATCGACAGACCCACAAAGGCCCATCCCCCCTCTGCCACCCTGCTGGGCGTGATCGCCACCCACATGACCAGGCCTAGTATCTAGAGGAGGAAGACGCCCCCTACTGGCAGCTGCACTGCGCGGGGAGGAAGGGGGTGAGCAAAGGTCCGTCGGTGAGAGTCCAACAGGAGGACAGATGGCGGGTGCTAATTCATCGGGAACGACCGCTCTCATTACCGTGAAAAGCTGAGTGAAGGGGTGTCGGGGGAATTTGAGAGGCATCGAATGGAGATGGTGACCTCACTCAAGGAGTGGCTGGATGAGACTCCTGTCCCGATGAAGGAGGCTTTGGAAAAGATTTGGAAAAGGGCAGCACGGTAGCATAGTGGTTAGCATCAATGCTTCACAGCTCCAGGGTCCCACGTTCAGTTCCCGGCTGGGTCACTGTCTGTGCGGAGTCTGCACGTCCTCCCCGTGTGTGCGTGGGTTTCCTCCGGGTGCTCCGGTTTCCTCCCACAGTCCAAAGATATGCGGGTTAGGTGGATTGGCCATGCTAAATTGCCCGTAGTGTCCTAAAAAGTAAGGTTAAGGGGGGGTTGTTGGGTTACGGGTATAGGGTGGATATGTGGGTTTGAGTAGGGTGATCATTGCTCGGCACAACATCGAGGGCCGAAGGGCCTGTTCTGTGCTGTACTGTTCTATGTTCTATGTCAACGGAGGACCTGGAATACACCGGGGAACATTGCCAAGACCCGAACATTCGGGTACATACGGCAAACCCGCTGCCAATCCAGGAGCAAGGAGAGGTGTTGAAGGAAGTGGAGGAGGCATTGTCACAGCACAGCGACCAGTTCACCTCGATGGGTGAGGAGCTGCGGAGGGGGGTAAAGAGTAACAAAAGACTGAGAGCCAAGGTGGAGGAGCTGCAGAACAGAAAGTAAGGTTAAGGGGGGGGGGTTGTTGGGTTACGGGTATAGGGTGGATACGTGGGTTGAGTGGGGTGATCATGGCTCGGCACAACATCGAGGGCCGAAGGGCCTGTTCTGTGCTGTACTGTTCTATGTTCTAACAGGTCACAAAGGCAGAGTCTAAGGATGATGGGAATGCCTGAGGGGGTGGAGGCTGATGAGATGGCGGCACTTCAGAGGGGTTGGCAGTTGGGATCGGGGTTGAGGCTGATCCGGGGAATCATGGATTTGAGCTGGAGAGGTTCAGGTGCGAGGTTTCGGAGATGGGGAGAGGGGTGAAGGAGTTGGAACGATTTGTTTTTAAAGGGGCGGTTCACAAGCTTGTAGGATTGAGGGGGGAGTTTGGGTTTCCACATGAGCAGGGTTTTCGGTAGATGCAGGTGTGGGATTTTGCTGGATAGCGTTGCCTCCTCGTTGGAGGGCGTGCTGTCGGTAAAGTGGTTGCAGGGAGGGGTTGTTTTGGCGATTTATGGGAGGATTTTGGAGGAGAATAAGGTGTCTATGGAGGGGGTTAAGGCCAAGTAGGAGGACGAGCTGGGGATGGTGCTGGAGGAGGGAGTGTGGTGTGAGGTGCTGCGGAGGGTGAATACCTCACGGCCTCACGGTAGCATGGTGGTTAGCATCAATGCTTCACAGCTCCAGGGTCCCAGGTTCGATTCCTGGCTGGGTCACTGTCTGTGTGGAGTCTGCACGTCCTCCTCGTGTGTGCGTGGGTTTCCTCCGGGTGCTCCGGTTTCCTCCCACAGTCCAAAGATGTGCGGGTTAGGTGGATTGGCCATGCTAAAATTGCCCGTAGTGTAAGGTTAATGGGGGGATTGTTGGGTTACGGGTATACGGGTTACGTGGGTTTAAGTAGGGTGATCATTGCTCGGCACAACATCGAGGGCCAAAGGGCCTGTTCTGTGCTGTACTGTTCTATCTATCTATCTACCTCAACTCGTGCGTGAGACTGGGGTTGATGCAGTTGAAGGTGGTGCACAGAGTACACCTATGAAGTAGAGGATGAGCCGGCTGTTTGAGGGGGGAGAGAATACTTGTGAACGGTGTGGGAGAGCCCATGTTCACATGTGGTGGTCCTGCCTGAAGTTGGAGAAACTTTGAGGGTTGTTTTTCAGCTCCAGGTGGGCAATCCTGCGTGTGGACTTGGAGCTGGTCTCTCTGGGGACCATATTCAGGGTGTTGGAGCTGCTGGAGTTGCAGGCGGGAGGAGGGTAGTTGTATTAGCCTTTGCCTCGTTGATTGCTTGCAGGTGGGTTCTGTTGGGGTGGAGGTCAGCTTCTCCACCCTCTACCTCAGTGAGGCTGAGGACAGGTTATTGTTTTTGGGGGAGTAATGTTTTTGTTTGGTAAAATGTTAAAATGCTAGAAATATGAGTAAAAATACTTTTTAAAAAGTCTGGAATTGAAAACTAGTCACGATAATGGTGACGATGAAACTTTCATAAAAAACACCCATGGTTCACTAATGTCCTTTGGGGAATGAAATCTGCTGGTCTGGTCTAACAGCATAGAGGGTGTACATACTCCTCAGGTACTGCAGCGGTTCAAGAAGGCAGCTCACCACCACCTGCTCAAGGGCAACTAGGGATGGGCAACAAATTCTGGTCTACCCAGCGACAACCAACATCCTGTGAAATAATTTTGAAAAAATTCCTGGATCCTTGGGTGGGATTCTCTGATGGTCGATGCCAGAATCGTGATTGGGTGGAGAATTGGTTTTGACACTGAAATCATGGCGGGTGGCGGTTGCCAAATTGCAATGCTCCGGTGCCTCGATAGCGGCACCGATGCGTTCCACTCCGCACGTACATTAAACACCGATTGCATATCATTAGCGGGCCTGACCCGGTATTCTCCAGAGCCTCCGCGATTCTCCGTCTCCACAGCGGGGAATTCCCAAAGGCTGTCCCCCTCCAGTCTTCTCCTGCTCCCGTCGGTTATGGGTGGCCTTCTCCTGGGGGGGCGGGGGAACAGAAAACGCACAGTGCTGGACAGTCCGAATCATGCAGGTCGGTAGTTGGTGATTTCAGTGGCCAAGGCACCCGGCCATGGTAGTTGGTATGGATGCTGGCATGTGGGGTAGGGTGGGGGAATTGCACCGCCCTCCAGTTTGGTGGGGGATACGGGTGTGTGGGACGGGGTTTGGTGCCAGGGGCACAGTGCTGCCTACTCAGTCTGCCTCCCTGAGGAGGTTGGGCAGTTTCTTCGGCCCGGGCGGTCTTGCTGACCCCCTCTGCCACCTGCACCCCGGCACAGTAAATGGCAGCGGCTGGCAGCCTCCTTCCCGGGGCAGAGGGTCGTCCACCTCTCCTCCACTGCGTCCAGGAGGGTCTGGAGCTCAGCGTCTGTAAAATGGGGTGATGCTCTCGTCGTTGCCATCTTGTTGGCTGGGATGGTGTGTCTGGGGAGTGCAGTGTGTATGTGCGGCTTGTCAGCCTCCTGAGTGTCAATCACGAATCCGGTGAATCCGGAACCGTTTCTCATTAGAATCGATTACGTTCCATGTGCTGCCGGTGCTAACCCCTTAACGGTACCAGAATCGGTCTGGGTGTGGCGCCAGTTTTGCTGTCATGGAAGTCCACAAATCCTGCCCCGGCGCCAACACTTAATCTCAGGAATGGAGAATTCTGCCACTTCTCTTTTGTACTAAACTTACTGAATGCCTTTTGAAAATCCAAACATAGAAACTTAGAAAATAGAAGTAGGAGGAGGCCCTTCGGCCCCTCAAGCCCACTCTGCCATTCATTATGATCATGGCTGATCATCCAACTCAATAGCCTAATCCTGCTTTCTCCCCATAACCTTCGCCTTAAGTACTATATTTCATTTCATTTCATTTCATTCATTTCATATATCTGACTTCTTGAAAACATATGTTTTGACCGCAACTGTTTTCTGTGGGAAAGAATTCCACTCTCTGGGTGAAGAATTTTCGCCTCATCTCTGTCCTAAATGGTCTACCCCGTATCCTCAGACTGTAACCCCTGGTTCTGGACACGCCCACTATTAGGAACCCTGCCTAGTTCTGTTAGAATCTTAGAGACCCCCTTATTCTTCACAGTGGCACAGTGTTTAGCACTGCTGCCTCACAGCACCAGGGACCCGCGTTCAATTACAACCTTGGGTCACTATCTGTGCGGAGTCTGCACGTTCTCCCCCTGTCTGCGTGGTTTCCTCCGGGTTCTCCGGTTTCCTCCCACAGTCCAAAGAAGTGCAAGTTAGGTGGAGTGGTCATGCTAAATTGCCCTAGTATCCAAAAGGTAAGGTGAGGTTACCGGGATGGAGCGGGGGCCTGTGGCTAGGTAGGATGCTCTTTCAGAGAGTCTGTGCAGACTTGATGGGCTGAATGGCCTCCTTCTGCACAGTAGAGTTTCTATGATTCTTCTGAACTCCAGCGAATATAACTGATTTAATCTTACCTCATAAATGGTGTAACCACGGTGGCACAGTGGTTAGCACTGCTGCCTCACAGCGCAAGGGACCTGGGTTCGACTTCAGCGACTGGTGTACAAGGACACCCAGGTCTCGATGCATATTCCCTTCTCCTAATTTATGGTCATTCAGATAATAATCTGCCTTCCTGTTTTTGCTACCTGTAAGGGTCCTTCCTGCCGATTCCCTTACTTCCCCTTTCTTTATTTTTACTTTTATCATGTTTGATCCATGTAAGATTAACGAACATGTATCTTTAAGTCAAGAAGCAGAGAGGAGTGAGGAATTCAGAGGTTACAGGAGAGAACACTCTGCTGGTTTGAACAAGACACCTCAGGCCTTTTGGCACCAGAGAGAGAAATGGGTAGGGGTGGGAGGTGATTTGATTGATTGGCTGATCACCAATTAATTGGCCAAAGGGCAGTACTCTGCGCAGTAACAGGTACTGATTGTATCCTACCCCAGTGGGATGATTCTCAGTGACTGCTCAGGGAGCAGTTTGAACCTAGACACCCAAACACCAGGACCTGCTTTCTCTCCCTTTCCAGAAAGGCTATGAGGGCCTTATTCCTGGAGTTGCAGAGAACCTGAATGAATGAATCTACAGGTTGCAAACAAAGTCAAGAACCTATTCTCTCTCTCCAGAAAGACTGAGTGCTGTATTTGTGAAACGACAGAGACCTGAATTAATCTACAGTAAAAAAGCCTCGAACTGAAAGCAAGGTTTGAAGTGGAGTTAGTTGCAAAAAAACCACCATTTGAAAAAAGATTCTTTTTGTCTTTTCCTTATGATTTTCACCCCTCTGTGTTTGTCAGTCTTGTCTGTGTGTGTATGGGATGTGTACTGGGGCCACGGACAGCAGATGTACCCACGCCACAAACTTTGGCCCAAACCCAAACCTTCCCAGGACCTCGAACCGGTACCGCCACTCCACCGGCCAAAAGCCTGCTCCACATCCATAGAGAGCACTACCTCCGGTACCCACGACTCGATAGGGTCATGATCACATTTAGTAATCACCTAATATTACTGGACAGTTGCCCTTCACAAAGCCTCTTTAATCCTCTGCAACCAGTGTTGGAATACATCCTTCCATCCTCCCTGCCACTAACTTAGCCTAACTTTGTTACATCTGTATTAACAGTGATATAGGCCTGTATAACCCGTTCTTCAGAATTAGCGTGATCGATGCCTGTGTCAGTGTCTCCGGCAGCTCCTCCTTCTCCAGCGCCTCACTAAACATCCCAAAGAGATGTGATGACAGCTCCATCGCAAACCCCTTACAGAACTCCGCCGGGTAACCATCTGGTCCCAGGGTCTTCACTGACTTTTATGCTTTCCTTCACCTCTCTCAGCCCTAGCGGCTCCCCCGGCGCCTGCCTCCTCTCCTAATCCAGCCTTGGGAATTCCACCCCATCCAGAAACCGCCCATGTCCCATTCCTCACCCCCGGATTGGCCCTATACAGCTTCTCATACCACTCCCTAAACGCCTCGTTTAACTTCCCCGGCTCTGACACTACCTCCTCCTTCCCTGTCCACACTCTCAGGATTTCTCTGGATGCAGCCCAACTCCGCAGCAGATGGACATTTTCACCCTAAACCCGGCCCTTCTCCATCCATGACCACACTCCTCCTCCAAACTATTGTCCCTTAACACATAATCGCAACAATAAAATCATCCCATCCAACAAGAAACCCCCTCCCCCCATACCCTCTGGCCCCTACACTGCCCGGTTCTTCCGAACTCTTGTTCCAGCTCCTCCGTCTCTCATCAACATTCGGTTCTCCCCCAGTTTATGATTTCTAATAAAATCATTGGCCTCCTTTGGGGTTCCGAAATAATATTCCCGGCCTTCAAACGTCACCCACAGTTTCGCCGATTACAGTACCCCAAACGTGAGCCGCCTTGAACCTAGTGAACCCAGCACGCTTTTTAAGCAACTCCACTCTAATGTCCTGATATATTCGGACCTTGTTCCCCTCCCATACGCAGTTCCGCTCCTCCCTGGCCCATCACAGGGTCTTATCCTTTTCTACAAACTTGTGGAGCCTCACAATCAGCGCCTGCGGTGATTCCCCCACTCTTGGGCTTCTGCCTTAGAGACCTGTGCACTCTATCCACCTTGGGGCCTTGTCCAGCACCCACTGCACCACCAGCCCCACCAGCATCTTGTGGCACTCGTGCTTTCCACACCCTCAGGCAGGCTAATGATAAGCAGGTTCTGCCTTCTGGATCTATTCCCCTGCTCCTCTACCTTTGCCCTTAGCAACTTGCAAAGGTCCCCCCAGGAGCCCCACCTCCGCCTCCAATGCCACCACCCGATCACTGTGGTCTGACATCCCTGTGCCTCCAAGCACTTCTCGACTCGCTCCATCGAGTCTTTCAGGGGTCCAACCGCTCCTTTGATGGCCTTCGATCGGTCTTCCTGCATCTCCTTTCAAACCTGGTGGATCCACCTCTCGCATAAACGGCATCAACTGCTCCATTTGGGGTTTTCCAGCATGCGACAACCCTTCCCCCTCCGCCATCTTCCCAATTGTTGCTATGCTACAGGTCTCCTCCAGTTCCTAGGCCAGGGCTTTAACCTTCTTCTGCCTGGTCTGATAATCAGCAGACATGCCACTCCCGGGGGGAACTTCTCCTCCACATCTTCAGCTACACTTTCCCGTCACAATTCCCCCATTTTCGGAGAATAAGAGCTCAAATCAATGCCTTGGAGCCAGAGCTGCCCCGTATGTGACCAAGGGCCAAAGACTTTGGATAGTTTTCTAAGGACTATTGGTTAATTCACTTCTGTTGCAACTTCGGGTCAAGTGGGGCTGGAATTGACCGCACACTAGCCCAGGGTGTTGTGACACTACCAAAGTGGATAACCTGAAATTTATCTAAATTATACTGCATCTGCCATGCATTTGCCCACTCACTCAACTTGTCCAAATCACACTGAAGGATCTCTGTAACCTCCTCACAGTTGACCCTCCCACCCAGCCTTGTGTCATTTGCAAATTTGGTGATATTACATTTTGTTCCCCCCCTCTAAATCATTTATATTGTGAATAGCTGGGGTCCCAGCACCGATCCCCGAGATACCTCACTAGTCACTGCCTGCCATTTGGAAAAAGACCTGTTTATTCGAACTTTTTGTTCCTGTCTGTCAACCAGTTTTCCATCCATCTCAATACACTACCACTTATCCTATGTGCTTTAATTTTACACGCTAATCTCTTATATGGGACTGTCAAAAATCTTCTGAAAATCCAAATAAACCACATCCACTGGCTCCCCCTCATCAACGCTACTAGTTACATCCTCAAAGAATTCTAGTAGATTTGGCAAACGATTTCTCTTTCGTAAATCCATGCTGACTCTGTCCGATCCTGCCACTGTTTTCCAAGCACTCTGCTATAAAATCCTTTATAATGGACTCTAGTGGGCGGCGTGGTGGCGCAGTGATTAGCACTGCTGCCTACGACTGAGGACCTGGGTTCGATCTTGGCCCCCGGTCACTGTCCATGTGGAGTTTGCACATTCTCCCCATGTCTGCGTGGGTCTGTAAAATGTGCGGGTTAGGTGGATTGGCCATGCTAAATTGCCCCTTAATTGGAAAAAAAATAATGGACTCTTGCATTTTCCTCACTACCAATATCAGGCTGACTGGTCTATCCTCCCTTTTTAAAGTAAGAAGTCTTACAACACCAGATTAAAGTTCAACAGGTTTGTTTCAAATCACTAGCTTTCGGAGCACTGCTCCTTCCTCAGGTGAATGAAGGGGTATGTTCCAGAAACATAGATGTAGACAAAGTCAAAGATGCCA
The DNA here is from genome assembly GCF_902713615.1 of Scyliorhinus canicula. Taxonomy (NCBI): domain Eukaryota; kingdom Metazoa; phylum Chordata; class Chondrichthyes; order Carcharhiniformes; family Scyliorhinidae; genus Scyliorhinus; species Scyliorhinus canicula. The sequence goes on along the minus strand of NC_052154.1, from coordinate 1,891,558 downwards.
GACAATGCTTTGAATGAGAGCATTTGCAGGTAATTAAGTCTTTACAGGTCCAGAGATAGGAGTAACCCCAGGTTAAAGAGGTGTGAATTGTCTCAAGCCAGGACAGTTGGTAGGATTTCGCAAGCCCAGGTCAGATGGTGGGGGATGGATGTAATGTGACATGAATCCCAGGTCCCGGTTGAGGCCACACTCATATGTGCGGAACTTGGCTATAACTTTACGCTCGGCAATTCTGCGTTGTCGCGTGTCCTGAAGACCGCCTTGGAGAACGCTTACCCGGAGATCAGAGGCTGAATGCCCTTGACTGCAGAAGTGTTCCCCGACTGGAAGGGAACATTCCTGCCTGGTGATTGTCACACAATGTCCGTTCATTCGTTGTCACAGCGTCTGCATGGTCTCGCCAATGTACCACGCTTCGGGACATCCTTTCCTGCAGCGTATGAGGCAAAGTTGGCCGAGTCGCACGAGTATGTACCGCGTACCTGGTGGTGGTGTTCTCACGTGTAACGGTGGTACCCATGTCGATGATCTGGCACGTCTTGCAGAGATTGCCATGGAAGGGTTGTGTGGTGTCGTGGTCGCTGTTCTGAAGGCTGGGTAGTTTGCTGCAAACAATAATTTGTTTGAGGTTGCGCGGTTGTTTGAAGGCCAGTAATGGGGGTGTGGAGATGACCTTGGCAAGATATTCATCTTCATTGATGATGTGTTGAAGGCTGCAAAGAAGATGTCGTAGTTTCTCTGCCCCGGGGAAGTACTGGACGACAAAGGGTACTCTGTCGATTGTGTCCCGTGTTTGTCTTCTGTGGCGCGTTGGAACTGTCAATTGATGAGTCGAGCGCCATATCCCATTCGTACGAGGGCATCTTTCAGCGTCTGTAGATGTCTGTTACGCTCCTCCTCGCCTGAGCAGATCCTGTGTATACGGTGGGCTTGTCCATAGGTGATGGCTTCTTTAATGTGTTTAGGGTGGAAGCTGGAAAAGTGGAGCATCGTGATGTTATCCGTGGGCTTGCGGTAGAGCGAAGTGCTGAGGTGACCATCCTTGATGGAGATGAGTGTGTCCAAGAATGCAACCGATTTTGCAGAGTAGTCCATTATGAGTCTGATGGTGGGATGGAACTTATTGATGTCATCGTGTAGACATTTCAGTGATTCTTCGCTGTGGGTCCAAAGGAAACATAGAACATAGAACATAGAACAGTACAGCACAGAACAGGCCCTTCGGCCCTCAATGTTATGCCGAGCCATGATCACCCTACTCAAACCCACGTATCCACCCTATACCCGTAACCCAACAACCCCCCCTTAACCTTACTTTTATTAGGACACTACGGGCAATTTAGCATGGCCAATCCACCTAACCTGCACATCTTTGGACTGTGGGAGGAAACCGGAGCACCCGGAGGAAACCCACGCAAACAGGGGGAGGACGTGCAGACTCCACACAGACAGTGACCCAGCCGGGAATCGAACCTGGGACCCTGGAGCTGTGAAGCATTTATGCTAACCACCATGCTACCCTGCTGCCCCAGGGATGACAAATGTCATTGATATATCTGGTGTATAACATCGGTTGAAGGTCCTGTGCGGTGAGGAGGTCTTGTTCAAACTTGTGCATGAAGATGTTGGCATACTGTATTAAGGTGCAAATTTGGTCCCCATGGCTGTTCCGTGTGTCTGGATGAAGAATTTGTTGTCGAAGGTGAATTTGTTGTGATCCAGAATGAAGCGGATGAGTTGCAGAATTGCATCTGGAGATTGGCAGTTGTCGGTGTTGAGGACTGAGGCTGTTGCAGCAATGCCGTCGTCATGGGGGATGCTGGTGTAGAGTTCCGAGACGTCCATTGTGACGAGGAATGTTCCTGGTTCAACTGGTCCATGAGTGCTGCGTTTCTGTAGGAAGTCTGTCGTGTCGCGACAGAAGCTGGGCATTCCTTGTACGATGGGTTTCAAGATGCCCTCGATGTAGCCAGAGAGGTTTCACACAGGGTCCCATTGCCTGATACGATAGGACGGTCTGGTGTATTGGCCTTGTGTATTTTCTGGAGGCGGTAGAGATCTCCAATGCAGGGAGTACGTGGGATGAGAGCACGTAGGGTGCTCTGAAGGTCTGGATCCAAGGTCCTGATCAGTCTGTTGAGTTGGCGGATGTGTTCCTTGGTAGGATCTGCAGGTAACTATCTGTAGTGTTCCTGGTTGTTGAGTTGTCAGTACACTTCTTTGCAGTAGTCCATTCTGTTCAGTATGACGGTGGCCCCTCCTTTGTCTGCTGGTTTGATGGCGAAGTGGCGGTTGGTCTTGAGAGCACGATGGCGTTGCATTGTGCTTGGGTGATATTCGGGGCTGTCTTGAGAATGCGACTGATGAATCTGGCATTGACACGACTCGTGACGGCTTCAGCATACATGTCGAGTCCAGGGCAGCGACCTTCCGGAAGGGGTCCAACCCGACTCTTTCCTCTTCGGTTGCTGCACCGCAGATCTCTCGGTCTGCTGTTCCGGTTCATTGGTTAACTCATTGGGTTCGCTGTCGGCCTCTTGTGGTCTGTGGAAGAACTCCCAGAGCCTCATTCGCCTGATGAATTCTCCGTGTCTGCCGCGAGGCTGATGGGGTCCATTTTGGTGGTGGTGCAGAAATGGAGCCCTCTACTGAGGACTTCGATTTTGTCTGGTTGAAGGGTGTAGTCCGACAAGCTGACAATAGATTTCCCTGTATTGTTTTCTACTGTGGTACCGGGGGAAGCTTGGTTGCTGCTGGTGGTGATGGCGAGTTTCGTAAGCTTCCTGTTCTTGGTGTGCATATCGGTGGTGTAGTATCGTTGTCTCATCTGTTTGGCGGTGTTACGCAGCTGGTCTGCTGTGTCCTGAGCGCAAGTTGAGAATATGGCCTCTATCTTGGTTTCCAGGTTGCGGCATCTGCTATAGAGCTGGCGTACGAGGTGGTTGAGGAGTGTGAGAGAGGTGCGACGGCAGAGTCTCTCAGCGTAGTCTGTCTTGTCGGTCGACTTGAGTGGGTTTGTGATCTGTAGCCCTTTCGGGATCTTGCCTGCTTTCTTGCATCTTTGTAGAAACTTAATGTCAGTGTCTATATGTGCGATCTTCTTGGAGATCCTCTTCACTTTGAGCCGGCAGTTTGCGGTGTCGATGGTAGCTATGATGTGAATATGCCGGCGTTAGACTGGGGTGAGCACAGTAAGAAGTCTTACTACACCTAACCTTAACCTTTTTAAAAAGTGGGGTTACATTAGCCACCCTCAATTCTGTAGGAACTGTTCCAGAGTCCTTAGAATCCTGGAAGGTGACCACCAACGCATCCACTAATTCTAGAGTAACTTTCGTAAGTACTCTGTAGATAATCCAGGTCCTGGGGATTTAACAGCCTTTAATCCCATCAATTTCCCCAACACCATTTCTCTACTAATATTGATCTCCTTCAGTTCCTCCCTCTGACTAAACTCCAACATTTCTCGCATGTTATTTCTGTCCTCATTTGTGAAGACAGAATAAAGTATGTGTTTAGTTGCTCAGCCATTTCTTTGTTCCCCATGATATATTCCTGTTTCTGACTGCAAATCATGTTTTGGCCACATTTCCTGGTTTACTTTTGTGCCAGACAAGAATAAACAATTGTTGCAGTTCCTCCATATGCTCCTTGAATCTTCGCCATCTCCTATCCAAAAATGTGCAGGTCAGGTGGATTGGCCATGATAAATTGACTCTTAGTGTCCAGAAATGTGCAGGTTAGGTTATGGTGATCGGATGGGATGGGAGGGGCAGTGGAATGGCCTCCCTCATCCCTATCTATCTTTTTTTTTACAAAATAGTTTTTATTGGAATTCTTTACAGAAAATATAAAATATAACAACAAACAATGAAATGCAACAAAATAACCCATAACTGTAACACCCCCCAGACCGTATCGACGCATGTATCACATCCCCCCACCCCCCCAACCCCAACAAGAGAACTTAAAAATAAATTTAAATTAAATAAACAAACAGTCATCGTGTCCCCGTCCCCCCCCCCCCCCCCCCCGGGTTGCTGCTGCTACTGTCCCAGTACCCTATCGTTGAGCCAGAAAGTCGAGAAAAGGTTGCCACCACCTAAAGAACCCTTGTACCGACCCACTCAGGGTGAATTTGACCTTCTCTAGCTTAATGAAACCCGCCATGTCATTGATCCAGGTCTCCACGCTTGGGGGCCTCGCATCCTTCCATTGTAGCAAGATCCTTCGCCGGGCTACTAGGGACGCAAAGGCCAGCACACCGGCCTCTTTTGCCTCCTGCACTCCCGGCTCCACCCCAACCCCAAAAATCACGAGTCCCCATCCTGGCTTGACCCTGGATCCCACCACCCTTGACACCGTCCTCGCCACCCCCTTCCAGAACTCCTCCAGTGCCGGGCATGCCCAGAACATATGGGCATGGTTCGCTGGACTCCCCGAGCACCTGACACACCTGTCTTCACCCCCAAAGAACCTACTCATCCTCGTCCCAGTCATGTGGGCCCGGTGCAGCACCTTGAATTGGATGAGGCTAAGCCGCGCACACGAGGAGGAAGAATTAACCCTCTCCAGGGCATCAGCCCATGTCCCGTTCTCGATCTGTTCCCCCAGTTCCCCCTCCCACTTAGTTTTCAGCTCCTCTACTGACGCCTCCTCCACCTCCTGCATAACCTTGTAGATATCAGATATCTTCCCCTCTCCGACCCAGACCCCCGAAAGCACCCTGTCACTCACCCCCCTCGCGGGAAGCGAAGGGAATCCCTCCACCTGCCGTCTAGCAAATGCCTTTACCTGCAGATACCTGAACATTTTTCCCGGGGGGAGCCCAAATTTCTCCTCCAACTCCCCCAGGCTCACAAACCTCCCATCAATAAACAGGTCCCTCAGCTGTCTGATGCCCGCTCTGTGCCAACCCTGAAATCCCCCATCAATGTTCCCCGGGACGAACCTATGGTTCCCCCTTAACGGAGCCTCCATCGAGCCCCCCACTTGTCCCCTATGTCGCCTCCACTGCCCCCAAATCTTGAGGGTAGCCGCCACTACCGGACTCGTGGTATACCTCGTAGGAGGGAGCGGCCACGGCGCCGTTACCAGGGCCCCCAGGCTTGTATCTCCACAGGACGCCCTCTCCATCCGTTTCCATGCTGCCCCCTCCCCCTCCATCACCCACTTGCGCACCATCGACACATTGGCCGCCCAGTAGTACCCCGAGAGATTGGGTAACGCCAGCCCCCCCCCCCCATCTCTACCCCGCTCCAAGAAGACCCTCTTCACCCTCGGGGTCCCATGCGCCCAAACAAAGCTCATGATGCTGCTGGTCACCCTTCTAAAAAAGGCCCTAGGGTGTGGGCAAACACTGGAAGAGGAACAAGAACCTCGGGAGAACCATCATTTTGACGGACTGCACTCTACCCGCCAACGATAGCGGCACCATGTCCCACCTTTTAAATTCCTCCTCCATCTGCTCCACCAGCCTGGTAAAATTAAGCTTATGGAGAGTCCCCCAACTCCTGGCCACCTGCACTGCCTTCTTAAATGGGAGCCTCCCAATTCCCTCCTCCTGATCTCCCGGGTGTACTACAAATACCTCGCTCTTGCCTAAATTTAACTTATAGCCCGAGAAGCCCCCAAATTCCGCTAACAGCTCCATCACCCCCGGCATTCCCCCTTCTGGGTCCGCCACATACAACAGCAGGTCGTCCGCATACAGCGATACCCGATGTTCCTCCCCACCCCGCACCAGACCCCTCCATCTCCCTGACTCCCTCAACGCCATAGCCAGAGGTTCAATCGCCAGTGCAAAGAGCAAGGGGGACAGGGGGCACCCCTGCCTGGTCCCACGATAGAGCCTAAAGTACCCGATCTCCTTCCATTTGTAACTACACTCGCCATCGGAGCCGCGTAGAGCAGCCTCACCCATTTGATGAATCGCTCCCCAAATCCGAACCGCTCCAGCACCTCCCACAGGTACCCCCACTCAACTCTATCAAACGCTTTCTCCGCATCCAGCGCCACCACTATCTCCGCCTCCCCCTCCACTGCCGGCATCATGATAACATTTAGCAGTCTCCGCACATTCGTGTTGAGCTGCCGTATCCCTATCTATCTTGTGATGTGATCCTTGCCAAAGTCTGGCACCAGGAATGTTTCACCCTCCTCATATTCCGCATGAATCTGTTGCCAGTTCAGCTCGCTCTGCTGCTGTGCCCATTGCTGATCAGCTCGCTCTGCTGGTGTGCCCATTGCTGATCAGCTCGCTCTGCTGGTGTGCCCATTGCTGATCAGCTCGCTCTGCTGGTGTGCCCATTGCTGATCAGCTCACTCTGCTGGTGTGCCCATTGCTGATCAGCTCGCTCTGCTGGTGTGCCCATTGCTGATCAGCTCGCTCTGCTGGTGTGCCCATTGCTGATCAGCTCGCTCTGCTGGTGTGCCCATTGCTGATCAGATTCCCCAGTGCTGAATAAAATCCAGCTCTATATAGGAAACTGAATTGGATCAAATCCAAGGCCCTCAATATCTGAAAATATTTGGGTGAGATTGGGTATAAAGAGTGAACGAGGTTCCAACCCCAGAGAGTTTGTTATATGTTTTATTGTGAAACAGATTAATGTGTGAACATCCTTCCAAATGGGCGCTCGAACTGGATTAAATCACAAAGTGTCCACAAAGTGATTTAAAATGAGAAAACAAATCAGGATTGTCAACCCCAAGGTAATTGTTAGAAATGGTCAGAAATCTCTTCATTGGGCCACTGATCCATTGTTATCCTGAAACATTTCTATTCTCCATAGAGAGGGAGGCGGGGGTCCTTTTGCTGACCTTACAGAAAGGGTTCAGGAAGACGAGCAGGGAGTGAGGAAACACTGAGCATGGGTGTTTAGGATGAGGAGACTGAGTTATAGACAAAGATTCAAGTAGGTGCTGAGCTGCGAGGACAGGCCAAGGTGGAATGAAATGGATATATCTGGAGAAAGTTTGGGAATGAGATCCAGTCCCAGAGGTATCAGTGCAAACTTCCCAGCTTTGCTGTGAGGTAGAGGTTAGAAACACTGTTCCCCAGTGGTCTGACCGGCACATTCAATATCTGTCAGGAAAGGTGGCTGAAGGTCACAGAGAGTAAGACATTTAATTCCTTCCATTGGTGGAACTGTTTATTCCGGAAGCGGAGGAGAGGAAAGGCATTCCATCACGGTGAGAAAATCATCCACCAAATGCAGAAACTAATGGGCTGTGTGACCTTGCCTTGATCCATGGTGTGGAGGTGGAGGTGGAGCTGCGGGTCGGGGTGGGGCTGGTGCTGAGAGGCTTGGCAGGGTGAGACGAGAGTTCCACGGTGATGCCGACAGACGACAGAACACGCAGAGGGTCACAAACTCCGAGTTGTCCTCGTGGCAGCAGGAGAATGGCTTTCCACAATGTGCACACTGAGGAGAAGAGGAGAGACATCATCGGGAGACAAGGCAAAGGATGGCAAATACACTCACACACGCACGCGACACATACACTCGCGCACCCACAGACTTACACTCACACACGCATGCAACACACATATGCACGCACACCCACACACAAACTCTCACACATACACACGCATGCAACATACATATGCACGCACACCCACACACAAACTCACACACATACTCACACACATACGCACGCGCACCCACACACTTCCACTCACACACGCATGCAACATACATATGCACGTGCACCCATACACATACACATACATACTCAAACACACATGCGACACACATACACGCGCACCCACACAGATACACTCACACTCACATGTGACATACACACACACATGCGCATGCACATACACACACACACATATGCACGCACACACAGGCTACTTGTACGCACACACGCCACATCCATACTCATGCACAACACACAAACCGCACACATGCATGCGCACGCATGCCACATGCACACACACACCATACAGGCACCACAGGCACACACAGACACATGCACAGACACCACATACAAACATGCATGCACATACGTGCCACATGTGCACACATACACGCACCACAAGCATACACATGCTACACAGACACAGGCACCACAAGCACAAACAGACACTACATAGTCCATCACACGAACCTGACTCCCATCCATGGACTCCATCTACACCTCCCGCTGCCTGGGGAAAGCGGGCAGCATAATCAAGGATCCCTCCCACCCGGCTTACTCACTTTTCCAACTTCTTCCATCGGGCAGGAGATACAGAAGTCTGAGAACACGCACAAACAGACTCAAAAACAGCTTCTTCCCCACTGTCACCAGACTCCTAAATGACCCTCTTATTGACTGACCTCATTAACACTACACCCTGTATGCTTCATCCGATGCTAATGCTTATGTAGTTACATTGTATATTGTGTTGCCCTATTATGTATTCTCATGTATTTTCTTGAATTCTGTTCAATTCCCTTTTCTTCCCATGTACTGAATGATCTGTTGAGCTGCTTGCAGAAAAATACTTTTCACTGTACCTCGGTACACGTGACAATAAACAAATCCAATCCAATCCAATCCAATATACACACAGACACACGCACACACACCCAGGTACAACATCATCATCGTCAGACCCTCCCTGAAACAAGGATGGCGTCCACTAGTCTTCATGATTCGTGTCCTCGGGCGGTGACGCATCAGGGCCCATGCTGAACCCACAGGTCTTTGGGCAGAGTGGACAAGAGTTGCCCTGAGGAAGAGGGGTCTTTGAGCAGCTGGGGTTCTGCTCTCTCCCCTTCTGCTTGCCAAGTAGAGCCTTCACATTGGTATATCTTTTGTATCTCAGGAAAGTGGAATGGTTGTGGCTCAGCTTACATCTTGGCTTTCCACCAAGACCATCTCAGCTAAAACCTGCAAGGGGTCAGCTGCTGCATGGCTCTGGGTGGATTAGGGGGAGTGAAACCCAATGAAAACACACATTTCAAGTCCTCAATGATGGATCAGGCAGATAAATGAGCCGCATGTGCACATCACAGGAATATTCCCACGCAATTTCTTACAGACAAGCACTCGTAGGCGTGCACACACATACTGCAGATGCACACACACTCTCGAAGGCGTGCACACACACACTCGGGTGCATGCACACACACACAGGCGTCTACACACACAAACTTGCAGGCATGCACTCAGGCATGCACACCTCCCACGCATCCCACAGGTTGATTGACCGTCCCACAGGTACACACCCACCCTCCCATAGGTACATCCCCCGACAGGTACACACCCACCCCACAGCTGCATACATATACACAAGCACACAGACACAAATATATATTAACTAATATCATTTTGAAAGTTCCTAGTTGGACTGTGGGAGGAACCTGGAGCAACCGGAGGAAACCCACAAGGACATGGGGAGAAAGTGCAGACTCCGCACAGATAGTGAGCCGAGGCCGGAATCGAACCCATGTCCCTGCCGCTGTAAGGCAGCAGTGCTAACCATTATGCCGCCCTTGTGGTCCCATTACAGTAAATCTCGTCCGCACCCTCTTCCAGGCTTTGACATCTTTTCTGAAGGATGAAGGGGCCCAGAATTGGACACAATCCTCCAGCTGAGATCTAAGCAGCGATTCAGAAAGGTTTATCATAACATCCCCAATTTTGTATTCTGTGCCTATAAGAATAAAGTGCAGGGTTATATTTGCTGTTTTATCAGCTGTCTCGATTTGCAATGATTAGCAGGAGCTTGGGGAATATTTTCCACCCTCTAATTCAAGTGAACTGAGGTGAATTAGAAGCTGTACCATCCAGCCCAGAGTACAGCACAGATCGGCGATGTGAAGTGAGAGAGTGCGGGGTCGGCCTGGCTCAGTGACAGTCTGCTGTGAAAACCTGAAAATTAACTGTGTGATTACTGACAGTCTGAAAATAAAGCTCCCGTCACACAGGAAGAGAGGAAAGTCGCTTCCTTCCCCTGTGCTAAACAGAGAAGAGATCAGACCCCCAAACCTGCAGAACTTTCTCCCCGTGTGCCCTCCATTCAGCTTTGACGGCTGGAACCTGGTCAATGTTCTCAATGTTCCACAGACGCACAGTAGAATCCTAGAAAATATGGAATAGGTGAGAAAAAGCAACCTAGAAACCGCAAATGAAGGTCTTAGAAACAGAGCTAGGTTCCGATAATTAAACAACTGCATTGAGAGCAGAGACAGAAGGTGTGATTGAACAGAAACATTTCTGTCTCATTTTGGGTGTGATTGGCTGGGTGTTTCTCGGTGACCAGGTTGATGAGATCACAGCCCATATTTAATGGCACCCAGTGCCAGAAATGGGCCCCCACGGGCTTCTCGCCATTACTGTCTCCCTCGCCGTCTGATTCACCAGTCGCATGCTTCAGCATCTTGCCGTGCTGCCCTTGTCTGCCGTGAGATTCATGAGGGGATATCAGCGACATTCCAGCGAGTGTATAGCTGATTGGAGTCGCAACGGCTACGGGCACAGGAGATGATGCCAACAATGTGAGACATTTCCCAGTGTCATGTGAGAGTAACCTTTAAGAAATGGGTGTTTATAAATGGGTGTGTATATAAGTAGCTGTAGTGAGAGTACCTTTAAGAAATTGGTGTTTATTACTGCACTGATGTCAGAGAGTGGGTGGAGCTGTGCTGTCTGTCAGCTTTTTACTTTCGTTTTAGGCTGTTTGCTGCAGGGTGTGTTTTAGTTTCGTTTTCAGAGCTGGATAGCTGCAGTCACAGCCAGAAGGTGTATTAGAGTCTCTCTCTGTAACCTAAAGACTGTAAATCGATCCTAGTGATTTAAAACTAATAACAGTAGTGACTTTAACCTGATGTGCTTCTGGTAAAAGGTGTTTTAAGTCTTATGGATGTTAAAAGGAAAGCTTAAAGGATTACTTAGTGTTATATTCTTTGGGGGTTGTATTTGAATTAATGGTTCCTGAGATGTTCACTGTATGTTTTAAATCAGTGTTCATAGAATAAACATTGTTTTGCTTTAAAAAATACTTTTCCATTTCTGCTCTGCCACACCTGCAGAGTGTTCCGTGTGCTCCCCATACCACAATCTATTAAAAGTTGTTGGTCAGGTGAACTCCATGATACACTTTGGGGTTCTCTAAACCCTGGCCCATAACAAATTGTGGGCTCGTCCGGGATAAAATTCTACCTATTTGATTGGCTTAGTCAACTTAAAGACAGTGAGGGGTGAGCATATTGTGGTTGCTTTTCAGGTGTGGTATTTCAGTTTAAGTAGGGCTTGTGTTGTAGACAATGCCTCTTTCAGAGGCTCTGAAGGTTTTGGGGGTGGAGACGGTCACACGAAGTACCTTACGGACAGAGACTAATAGCAGACTGTTAGATTTGGCAAAAACATTAACATTACCTGACCAAATGCGAAAAGGTGAAGTAATTATGGAGGTCGCTAAGCATTTAAAGTTGCCTGAGATACAGTTTGACTCATTGGAAATGGCAAAAATTCAGTTACAAATTAAACAAATGGAACATGAGAAAGAATTAAAGCAGCTTGAATACGAGAGAGAGAGGAAAAAGAAAGAGAAAGAGAAAGAGAGAGAGGAAAAAGAGAGTGAAGAAAGGAAAACAGAAAGAATAGTCCTAGCAGAACAAAAAGAAAGAGAAAGGGAGATACAGATAAGGGAAAAAGATAAAGAGAGTTTGAACTTCAGAAAATGGCCATGAAACATGACAGTCAGTTAAAATTGGCAGACGTAAAGGGAAACGTACAGTTGGATGATAGTGATGAGGATAGTGAGAAAGAGCATCATAGTCGAAGGCTTGGTGGGGATCTATTTAAATATGTCCAAGCATTGCCAAGGTTTGATGAGAAGGAGGTAGAAGCCTTTTTCATTCCATTTGAGAAGGTGGCTGAACAAATGAAATGGCCATAGGACATGTGGGTATTACTGATTCAAACAAAGCTGGTAGGTAGGGCTAGTGAAGTATTTGCATCACTACGAGAAGAGGTATCTGAGACGTATGAGGAGGAGAAAAAATTCCATCTTAGGTGCATATGAACTAGTGCCTGAAGCCTACAAAGGTTTAGAAATTTAAGGAAAGAATTTGGTCAAATATACATGGAGTTTGAAAGGATCAAACAGAGTAATTTTGATAGGTGGATAAGGGCTTTGAAAATAGACCAAAAGCTGAAGCTCTCAGAGAAATTATACTTTTGGAGGAGTTTAAAAGTTCAATTCCTGATGTAGTGAGAACTCACGTGGAAGAGCAGAGGGTTAAAACTGCGAGATTAGCAGCAGAAATGGCAGATGATTATGAATTAGTTCATAAACCAAATCTTGGTTTCCGACATAAGTTTCAACCTGTGAGGGATAGAAACTGGGGACATGAGAAATATTCAAGTGGTAAAGGTAAAGGTGATCTGATGGGAGATAATAAGGAGAGTGTACCTCAGATTAAAAAAGAAATCCAGGAGGGTGGAAAAGAAATGAAAAGTTTCAAATGTTTTCACTGTAATAAATTAGGCCATATAAAGTTAGTGTTGGTGGTTAAAGAAGGCTAATGTGGTAAAACAGGATAAGACAGTGGGGTTTGTTAAAGTGGTAAAGGAAAGCCCAAGTGAAGCGAAGGATGTGCAAAATATTGTACAGCCTGATCAAGAGGTGATTGATAAGAAGGTGCCAGATCTCTTTAAAGAATTTACTTGCGTGGGTAAAGTTTACTCATGTGTATCAGGAGGAGCAGGTAAAGAAGTCACAATTTTAAGAGATACGGGAGCTAGTCAATTTTTAATGGTAAGAGATGAGGAGATGTGTAGTTTGGGATGAATATTGCCAGAAAAGATGGTAATATGTGGAATTCAGGGTGAGAGGAGTAGTGTTCCATTATATAAGGTCAGGTTGGAAAGTCCAGTGAAGAGTGGTGAAGTGGTAGTAGGAGTAATAGAGAAACTATCTTGTCCAGAAATACAGTTTATCTTGGGTAATGATATAGCTGGATCGCAGGTGGGAGTGATGCCTACTGTGGTTGACAAGCCAGTGGAAAATCAGACAACTGAAGTGTCGAAGGACAAATATCCTGGGATTTTTCTTTTTTTTTTAAATTTAGATTACCCAATTATTTTTTCCAATTAAGGGGCAATTTAGTGTGGCCAATCCACCTACTCTGCACATTTTTGGGTTGTGGGGGCGAGACCCACGCAGACACGGGGAGAATGTGCAAACTCCACACGGACAGTGACCCAGAGCCGGGATCGAACCTGGGACCTCAGCGCCGTGAGGCGGTTGTGCTAACCACTAGGCCACCGTGCTGCCCTATCCTGGGATTTTTCTGGATTGTGGAGTAACAAGGTCGCAAAGTCACAGGTTAAGACAATAGGAAAAATCAAAGAGTGAAGATGACTTGGAAGTACAATTGTCAGAAACGATTTTTGATCAGATGGTTGAAAAAGAACAAGAACAGGTGGAGGATGAGGCGGATATTTTCAGGAAAATTGGCGGAGTTACAACAGAAAGATATAGGAATAAAACGGACATATCAGAAAGCATACACGGAAGAGGAATCTGAGTGTATACCAGAATGTTATTACCGTAAATGTGATGTCTTGATGAGAAAATGGAGACATTTACATATGCAGGCGGATGAAAAGTGGGCAGAAGTTCATCTAGTAGTATTGCCGGTAGGGTATAGAAAGGAGGTGTTGTGAGTTGCACATGAGGTACCAGTGGGAGATCATTTGGGAATAAGGAAAACTCAAGCTAAAATCCAGAAACATTTTAATTGGCCTGGACTACATAAAGATGTAGTTAAATTTTGTCAATCATGTCACACATGTCAAGTGATAGGGAAACCTCAAGCAGTGATAAAAACCAGCGCCCTTAATATCCATTCCAGCATTTGACAGGGGTCCTAATTGATTGCGTAGGACCACTTCCTGAAACAAAATGTGGGAATCAATATCTTTTGACTATAATGGATGTGTCTACTAGGTTTCCAGAGGCCATTTCAATACGTAATATTACAGTTAAAAAGATTGTGAAGGAGTTCCTTAAATTCTTTACTAGATATGGACTACCCACAGAAATTCAATCGGATCAAGGATCGAATTTTACCTCAAGGTTATTCAAAGAAGTTATGGATAGCTTAGGAATAAAACAATTTAAATCAACTGCGTACTATCCAGAATCGTAGGGAGCGTTAGAAAGGTGGCATCAGACATTAAAGACAATGTTGAGGGTTATTGTCAAGATTATCCAGAGGATTAGGATAAAGGAATTCCATTCGTACTGTTTACAATTAGGGATGCACCTAATGAATCAACCAAATTCAGTCCTTTTGAACTAATTTTTGGTCATGAGGTAAGAGGACCACTTAAATTGATTGAGGAAAAATTGATGAGTGAGAAATCGGAAATTACATTATTGGATTACATGTCAAATTTTAGGGAACGATTAAATAGAGCAAGTGAATTGACTAGACAACATTTAAAAGTTGCACAAAATGTGATAAATGGGTAGCGAACAAAAAATCCAAAGTTCGCAGTTTTGCCAGTGGAGATAAAGTTTCAGTGTTGTTACCAGTGGTAGGTGAACCTTTAAAAGCTAGGTTTCATGGACCTTATCAGATGGAAAGGAAATTAAGTGAGGTGAATTATGTGGTAAAAACGCCGGATAGAAGGAAAACTCACCGAGTGTGTCATGTGAATATGCTTAAAAGGTACTTTGAAAGGGAAGGAGAGAAGAAGGAGGAGGTGTTAATGATTCTAACTCAAAATGACGAACCAAATCCAGATGACTGTGAATTTGACAACCCTCAAATTAAATTGGAAAATGAGAATGTTCTTAAAAATTGGGATGAATTGTTGAGTTACCTTCCAGAGGAAAAACGAACTGACCAGAAAGAAATGAAAATGAAAATGAACCAGCCTCCGTACCAGCCTCCCTGAACAGGTGCCGGAATGTGGCGACTGGGGGCTTTTCACAGTAACTTCATTTGAAGCGTACTTGTGACAATAAGCGATTTTCATATTTCCAAACTGGATTTACTTAAAGGTTACTGGGAGGTACCTTTATCCGAAAGGGCAAAGGAGATTTCAGCTTTTGTGACTCCAGATGGTATGTACCAATTCAAAGTTATGCCATTTGGCATGAAAAACGCCCCAGCAACATTTCAACGGTTAACTAACAAATTCGATTCAGGATTACCCAATTGTGCGGTATACATCGACGATATGGTAATTTTCAGCCAGACATGGAAAGAACACTTAAAACATCTGATGGAGTTATTCGATCAACTTCAGGAGGCGGGTTTGGTGATAAACCTAGCCGAAAGTGAATTTGGAAAAGCCCAAGTCACTTTCCTTGGCCATACAATTGGACAGGGTTGAATGGTCACATGGGATGTGAAACCAACAGTTATTGAGGAGTTTCTGATACCCTCAAGACGAAGGGAAATAATGCGAGTTCTTGGCATGAGTGGATTTGATCGAACATTTGTGCAAAGGTTTTGTGATTGCTCCACTGATGGACTTGCTGAAGAAGCTTAGAGAAATGGACGGATCGTGCAGAGACCTTCATGTTCAAAGAGACTGTCAATTGAGAAGGATTTCAGTTGGAAGAAGAAAAACAATTTAATAAATGGACTATATTATTATACCTATTTGCGTGTGTTGTTTTTTGAAACGAAAAAGTATATTTACTGTGTGCATTTCTTAAAGTATAGTGAAAACGTGAAAAATGAAACCATCTTGAAGTTGATGGGTTTTTTTCTTGGGGGGAGGTGGCATGTGAGAGTAACCTTTAAGAAATGGGTGTTTATAAATGGGTGTGTACATAAGTATCTGTAATGAGAGTACCTTTAAGAAATGGGTGTTTATTACTGCAGTGATGTCAGAGAGTGGGTGGAGCTGGGCTGTCTGTCAGCTTTTTACTTTCGTTTTAGGCTGTTTGCTGCATGGTGTGTTTTAGTTTTGTTTTCAGAGCTGGATAGCAGTCACAGCCAGAAGGTGTATGAATCTCTCTCTGTAATCTAAAGACTGTAAATCGATCCTGGTGATTTAAAACTAATAACAGTTGTGGCTTTAACCTGATGTGCTTCTGGTAAAAGGTTTTTTAAGCCTTCTGGATGTTAAAAGGAAAGCTTGAAGGATTACTTAGTGTTGTATTCTTTGGGGGTTGTATTTGATTTGATGGGTGCTAAGATGTTCATGTATGTTTTAAAAACTTTAACTTGAGTTCGTAGAAGAAACATTGTTTTGCTTTAAAAAATACTTTTCCATTTCTGCTCTACCACACCCGTAGAGTGGGCCGTGTGCTCCCCATACCACAATCTATTAAAAGTTGTGGGTCAGGTAAACTCCATGATACACTTTGGGGTTCTCTAAACCCTGGCCCATAACACCAACACAGGTAGATATTGCCATGGCACTGCAGAGCATGGTTCAGTCACTGAGGAACATCTCTGAGGGTGTTAACGCCATGGTCCAGACAATGGGGAACCACCAGGACTGGCTGAGCCAGATGCCGCAGAGGCCTCTGGAGCTCACTCCAGCTGCCCTCCGTCCCATGGAGACCCCCAGGGCCTGCATCAAGGAGACGATGGCAGTCATTAGTTCCTCCGAATCCTCCCTTCCTGACACTGACGCATCTCAACAGCAGCGGGCAGTACAGGGTGGCGCAGTGACACCAGTAAGTCGGCTTCAGGCCCTCCAGTGGACGTCCGCTAATGGCATCCAAGGCCACAGACCACAGAAAGTAGCAGGCTACCTCCACCTCTGATGTGCATCCTGGGGACACAATGAGACATAGCCCTAGACCACGAAAGATCAACTAGAGAAAGGATTAGTAAGTGGACACTGGGTTGAGAGGGAAGCACTATTTGTAGTTGGGCGGAATGGAAATGTTAAATGTTCACATTTAAAACACCTGATACATGTGAAGCCTCTGTCACATTAATGTTCACAGTGGGCTGCCTGCACCCCACTCCCTGTTGTCCTCTGCTCTTCCCACCCTCCGCCTCCCGGGCACAGTGGGCCAAGATCAAACATCCCCCATCCTATCCCCATAACCCTACCTAACATTTGGACATTAAGGGACAATTTATCATGGCCACCTAACCTGCACATCTTTGAACTGTAGGAGGAAACCGGAGCACCCGGAGGAAACCCACGCAGACACAGGAAGAACGTACAAACTCCACGCAGTCACCCAAGACCCAGAATTTAACCCGGGTTCCTGGTGCTGTGAGGCAGCAGTGTTAACCACTGTGCCACCGTGCCTATCCTGGCATGGTTGTTGGGGGGGGGGGGCTGTAGTGGAGGGTCAGGGAACTGTACGGAAATGGGCGAAGTGGGTGAGAAGGGATTGTGGGTGGGGGGTGGATTTGGGGGAAAGGCGTGAACTGACGGACAAAGTCTCCTGCTATGAGAATAAGCCGAGGATGAGGGCCTGTCTGACCCTACGGGCATGCCAGATCCTCACTGTCACCTATCCTCCTGAGGCTCCTCCCCGGGCTTGTCCTCCAGCCTCTCCTAGTCTGGCTCCCCCCCATCCCTCTTCCTCCAACATGTCGCCCCGCTGCTGTGCCAGGTTGTGGAGGGCACCATCAGAGGGCCCAGGCATCGCAACTGCATTTTGAACAGTCTGATGCACCACTCAATGACAGCATGGGTGGCAACAAGGACCTTGTTCTATCACGCCTGCGTCTCAGTCTCCAACCCCCGCACTGGCATCATCAGCCAGGACCTCAGTGGATATTCCCTATCCCCCCAAGAGCCAACCTGTTATCCTGGGGGGATCCTCGAAGACGCCGGGGATAGCCGGGTCTCCCAGGATGTCGCTGTCTTGCACAGGCCCTGGAAGCGGCACACATGTGCATGGCCCAGAGGTGGTGGTTGCAAACAAATTGAAGATTCACGAAGTGGAACCCCTTCAGGTTAATGAAGGGCACTCCCTGATGCCACGATGTGCGGAAGGCAACATGCGTGCCATCTATTGCCTCCTGGCGCTGGGGTATCCTGGCAATGGCAGAGAATCCTGCAACCTGGGCAACTTGGTGCGCCTGGTCCAGCTGAAGGTTGATAATATCTGATGCCCGGGCAATCAGGGCATCCGTGACCTCACAGATGAACCTGTGGGCTGTAGCTTGAGAAATGCTGTACAATTCCCTGGAATGAACCGGTTTCATAGACGTTCAGGGCTGTGTTGACCTTCACAGCCACCAGGAGCAGCTGTTCTCCTCTTCCATGGGTGCCAAGTCTTCAAGAATGTGGCACAGGTGCTGTGTTGTCTGTTTGTTGAGATGAAAGTCTCCTGTGGCACAAGCTGTCCGTCATCTCCTCGCAAGGGAGATGGTGGCGTAGTGGTATTGTCACTGGACTAGTAATCCAGAGAACCAGTTGCATTCAGTTTGAGGGCAATTAGGGACGGGCAGCAAATGCTGGCCTTGCCTGTGACACCCACATCACATCAAAGAATAATGAAAAATAGACCAATGACGTTTTTACACTTTGGGCCGTTGCTGGCGTCCCCCTCTGGGTTTCTCCTTGGCCTGAAGGTGGCCGGGTCTTCAGGATGTATGGTGCCCCCCCTGCAGATATGATGGGATCAGAGCTAAGTTCTGCAATCCTGCCACATTCAGGCAGGAATGTTCCCTTCCAGTTGGGGAACACTTCAACAGACAAGGGCATTCAGCCTCTGATCTCCGGGTAAGCGTTCTCCAAGGCGGCCTTCAGGACGCGCGACAACGGAGAATTGCCAAGCAGAAACTGATAGCCAAGTTCCACACACATGTGTACGGCCTCAACCGGGACCTGGGATTCATGTTTCATTACATTCACCTCCCCACCATCTGGCCTGGGCTTGCAAAATCCTACCAACTGTCCTGGCTTGAGACAATTCACACCTCCCTTAACCTGTGATTATCCCTCTCTCCAGTTGCTCCGTTTGGACCTGTAAAGACTTATTACCTTCAAAGACTCGCATTCAAGGTATCATCTTGCATTATTGACTTTGTCTCGAAAAGCTGTATTGTGTAACCCACCTCTCCACTCACCTGAGGAAGGAGCTATGCTCCGAAAGCTAGTGATTCCAAACAAACCTTTTGGACTTTAACCTGGTGTTGTAAGACCTCTTACTGTGCTAACCCCAGTCCAACGCCGGCATTTCCACATCATGTATTCCATAGAGTTTTTGAAAAATGTGGGACCGTAATTGAATCTGACTAAATTTTTACAGGGCAGGATGGGATAAATGTGGAAAGTATGTTTCCCCTGGCTGGTGAGTGTGGAACAAGGGAACACAGTCCCAGAATAAGGGACTGGTCAATTTTAAGACTGAGATGAGGAGGAATTGCTTCACTCAGGGGTGGCGAGTCTTCGGAATTCTCTAGCCCAGAGAGCTGTGGAAGCTGAATTATTGAGCAGGTTCAAAACAGAAATCGATTGAATTTTTCAGACTAATAACATTAAGCGATATGGAGAAAGTGGCGCTGAGGTGAATAATCAGCCATGATCTAATTCAGAATTTTCAAAGTGTGGGTCGTGACCCATAGGTGGGTCATGGCGGGCATTGAGAGGGTTATGGAGTGATCAGTCACAGCATTCCCCGTGTGGTCCCGATTGAGGGAGAAGCACCCCAACATCCGTTACCGGTATTTTTATTGAGAATAGCGGCTGCTACCGGCTTTATAATGAGAATGAAACGAGGCTGTGTGCAGTCTTCCAACCATAAGAGGCAGCAGTGAGCAGATCAGCACTAGTTGCACGTCCACTTGGTGTCAAGCTTCCTCTACATACGTGCTTTTGACGCAAAAGCACGGGGGAGAGCTTCTTCCATTTCCTAGCTGATAGCAAGCAAGGCAAGAGGACTGTGAACATGGATTGTTTTGTTACAAAAGCTGGCCAGAGACACAAATAGGCAGAGTACTACTGGCCAAGATCTCTGTTACATGAGGGAGCTATTAGGAAATTGCATCCAGAAATGATATCCTAATGTAGCAGGCAATTTAGGAGTGAAACAGACTGCTGGGGGAAAAAGTTCTGCTATCACAGAGGCAGAGGGATACGACCCAGCTGGCCTAGTCATAATATTCAAGGCTATGGGTCAAGTGCTGGCAAATGGGATTAGGGAGGCAGGTCAGGTGTTTTTCATGTGCCGGGGCAGAATTGATGGGCCAAAGGGCCTCTTCTGCACTGTATTATTCTGTGATTCTGATTCTGCGGTTACATTGTCCCAGTCAGACTTAAACTCGTTAGTGGGAATTTGCAGGATGCCCCAGATCCATTGTGCTTCGGGGCACTCTTGTCTGACCAGCTATTAGCCCATTACCAGCCTCCCCGGAAAGGTGCCGGAATGTGGGGACTAGGGGCTTTTCACAGTAACTTCATTGAAGCCTACTCGTGACAATAAGCGATTTTCATTTTCATTTTATTTTCATTACAGAGTCTGATGGCCTCTTTGTCCATCAATGGGAGGTTAGTTGCATATCAATAGCATGGCTCTATTCTTTTGTATAAAGGGGAGTGGGCAATCAAACAACCAAGATAATTATGATGGGTTGAAGCCTGGAAACCCCAGAGAATCGAGAGAGAGAGAGAAAGAGAGACAATCAGAGAGAGAGAGAGAGAGACAATCAGAGAGACAGACAGACAGAGAGAGAGAGAGAGAGAGAAAGAGAGAATGCTGCTCTGAACAGTTACAGAGGAGAAGGCCTTGGAAATCAACTGAAAGTTGCCACCGAGGCAGGCATTGGAAAAGAGTTCTGAACAAATTTCCCCAACAGAAAAAAAATTGCTTTGTAAAAGTATTGCCTTTATCTACCTGCGTAAGTGGCATGAGAACTGCTTGTTTTGTAAAGTGAGAAGTAATGTCTTAATTTAGGAAACTACATGTTACCTGGTTTTGTTAGGGTTGAAGTTTAAAAGTTTAAATATTGTTTTCTTTTCTTCTTTTTTAATAAAGTTTGTTTTACAATAACCAAACCCTATTTCTTATATTATCACTCCTGGAAGCCATGATGTGGAGATGCCACGTTGGACTGGGGTGAGCACAGTAAGAGGTCTTACAACAGTCTCGATGCTGCGCTCCGAAGCTCGTGTTTGAAACAAACCTGTTGGACTTTAACCTGGTGTTGTAAGACTCCTTACTGTTACAACAGTCTCAGGTGAGGAAGGAGCATTGCTCCGAAAGCTAGTGATTTGAAACAAACCTATTGGACTTTAACCTGGTGTTGTAAGACTTCTTACTGCACTCCTGGAAGAGTTGATCTTTCCACGTTGTCTTGAAACTTAAATAATGTACGGCTCTGGTTCTGTTGGGAGGTGACTAAGCATGGGTAACAACCCCACCTCTGAAACTGTTGGGAGAGAGCTGCTCAGGAGAGCCCACTGCAGGGCAGAGCAGTGCTAGTGTTAGCTCTTTACAAAGCTCTGGTCCTCTGGTAACTGCCTGCAAAGAAGAAACTTAACTCGAGAACAAAGAAGTCGAAAGATGATTTCTTGAAGTATGGTTTTGTCAATAGTGCCAATGCAAATAAGGATGCGGAGCCCAAGTGTTTTATATGCAGGGAAGTACTGGCGAATAAGAGGAGAAGTTTCAGATTTTGAAAGAGAACTGGTGGGTGAAAAATTCATTTTGAGGTTGAGACTCTAGAGTCAGTTATTAACTTACAGCTGACTCCAAATATAAAGACTACGCTGCTGTAGCTGACCTGTGACAGCACATTAAAAACACGGCAAAAGCCCAAGAGGCTACCAGCATGCTGAAGTAGCATCTCCCAGGAGAATCCAGTGGCGAGTAAAATGAGCATTTTGTTGCTATGGCCCTTCGTGACGACCTACATGTGCGAGGTTGGATTTTCCATTTTCATAAAGAAGACGGCACAAAGGAACCGGCTGAAGTCTGCACCTAATATGCACATTGCCCTCTCCTCCTGTGAACCTGATTGGAATGAGATCATGAGGACCAAGCAGGCTCCCCTTTCGCATTAAAGGTAAGCAAACGTGGCGTGGGTCTCGATGGTCAGCCGGTTGGCAAACCTGGGTCACAGGAAAAAAAGTTTGAAAAACACTGATCTAATTGAATAGCAGAGCAGGCCCAGTAGACCAAGTGACTGAATTGTGCTCCTATAGTCCTAAGTCTTTGTGGTTTTATCATGCTCTTGTGAAGTTACAGAGGTCACAGGTTTGGAATATGCTGTTGAAGGAGCAAGTCTTGTACAAAGTAGATGAAAATATTCTAAGTTATCACAAATAAAGTCACTACCTTACAGGCAGAGAGAATCCACTTGTTATTCGAGGAAATTGCAACATCCATTACCCAGTCCTTGTGATCCTGTTGAGAGGGAGACAGAGAGTGAGAGTAGAGAAACTGGGTAAATGGTAGCAGATTAATACCAAATTGTTCCAGATTTCCTGTTTCATATCGTTCCAAAAATTCACCACCCAGATGTCTCTGGAGTTATACAGCACAGAAACAAGGCTCCTCAACCCAACTGGTCCATGCTGGTAGTTAGGCTCGTCCCACCCTCTATTTCATCTCAGCCCATCAGCTTATCCAGCTATTTATTTTAAACACTTTTCATCCAACTTCCCTTAAATATATCCATACCATTCACCTCAATCACTCCCTGTAGCAGTGAGTTCCACATACTCACCACAACCTTTGTAAGGAAGTTTTTGTTGATTTTCGATTGGAGTTATTATTATCTTGTTTTAAGTCCAATTCCCTTTTGAATGTTCTCCCTTTGCCTTTTTCGGCATCACATTTCAGATCACAACAAACTCGCTTTGTAACTTCTTCTTTGGTTCTTTGTCAATTATTTTTCAAATAATTACCTCCATTAGGCTTCCACCCCTTGCCAAAGTATTGAAACAGCTCTTGGCAAAGTCACCTCTCACATCCTGTGTGACTGTGACAAAGGTATACTTTCCCCCCTTGCCCTTTCCACCCTGTCTGCAGCCTTTCACATGATTGATCACACAATCCTCCTCCAACACCTCATCCCTGCCGTCCAGATGGGTGGAACTGCACCCAACTGACACTGAGCTACTGAAGGAGATATTAGGGCAGGTTAAAATAATGCTTCATCAAAGTGGTAAGTTTTAAGGAGTGTCCTAAAGGAAGAGAGGAGTAGGGAGGGAAGTCCAGAGTTTGGAGTCCAGGCAACTGAAGGTATGGGCGGCA